>NC_081362.1:11475588-11775588 GCF_030684315.1 Stegostoma tigrinum | reverse complement strand
ATGGGAGTAAACTAGCAAGAGAAACAGGAACAGATTGTAAATGTACCCGCAGACATATAAAAGGGAAGAGATTCATGAAAATAAACATGGGTCTCAGCAGGTGAAGATAAGAGAAATTACGCTGGAGGATAAGGAAATGGCAGCAATATTAAATTAGTATTTTGTGTCTGTCTTCAAAGGTGAAAGGCATAGACTCATTCTGCAAATACAGGGAACCATTGGTCCAATGAGTTGAGGAACTTGTTAGAATAAAAACAGAAATTGTTGGAAATACTTAGTAGATCTGATAGCGTCTAGAGAGACAACAGAGGTGTTAAAGTCTCAAGTCAAAACCTTCCTTCCGATTATTTCAGATTTCCAGCATTTGTAGTATTTTGTTTTGATTAAAGGAATAAATGGAACTAAAACACAAGAAATGTGAAGGTTTTAGAAAAGGAAGCTGCAAAGATAGTGGATGAGTTCCTTTGACTTTCCAGGTTCACTAGGTCTCTGTCATTTGAGCATATGTTACCAACCACCGGTAACATGGTGTTGGGTAGATTGCTGGCACCATCCTCCTTTTTCTGTCTGAGACTACAGGTCATACTTGGTCAAACATGGAAGAAAAAAATTACTTAGTGTTCTGATCAGAAGAGGTTCTTGAAGTTGCTTATGGTTTGATAGCAGTCGGGTATGGTAAAGTCACCATCGTGTTGTTCTCTTATTAGAGAGACAATTTGTAGCAGTTTAAGCCCCTGAGGGCTAACACGTCTCAGGCAAGTGGAGAGATTGAGAAGGAGAGCCCTTCATGGTAACTTCAGCTGTTACAACAATTGAACCCACACTCTTGGTATCAGTCTGCACCACAAGCTATCCACCCAACTAACTGACATCTCAATATTATACAGAGCAGGAGGTGATTCGTTCACTATTCAAAGACCAGGCAGGTACAAGCTGGATATACTTACAAAGGCTGCAAGAAGACCTAGATGATAGATCTGTCTTCCTCAGATTTTCTGTCTTTCCCCATCCATGCCCTTATGATGTTATCAGATTGGGTAGAGCTTATTGCAACCTTCAGCATTAACCCACTCAAAACCATTGCCTTACGCAACAGTCTTTAGATCAGAAAGTAGCAAATATAACCCTATTGTTATGGAAGTGGGGAGAGCCTGATATCACTGGTAGACAAAATGTAAGGATCTGTTTTTAGGATTATGATAACAGGGCACCTAGAAAATGTGTGTGTAATTTGGCAAAGTCAACATAGACATGCACGGGAAATTATGTTTGAAAACACTTTAGAGATTGTGACTGGTAGGTAAGATGGACACAGTGGGTGCATTAAATTTTCAAAAAATATTCAATGAATATGCAAATTAGGGTATTGGCATTGAGGGTGTCAACAGGGATTGGTCAATGGACAGAAAACAGACGGTAGGTAAAACAGATAATTTCCCTGTTGTGGGTTGGAATGAACAGGGAACTGAGAGTGTCATTGACTGAGTCTGACTATTCACAATCTATATCAATGACTTTGATGAAGGTACTAATTATGACATCTCCCAGTTCACTGATGATACAAATCTGACTGGACAACTAAGGGTGAAGAAGGACATGAAGAGAGTGCAGATGGACATCAACAGGTTAAATGAGTGGAAAAGGGTACGACTGATGGCATATAATGTGGGGAAATGTTTAATTATCTATGTTGGGTCTCTTAGTGCCAAATGTTAATCCAATTCCATCTTGAAATGGTACAATGTTTGGGCTTGACTGCTGTCTTTGGTGGTGAACCCCACAGGCTCACCACCCTCTGGGTGAAGAAATTTCTCCTCATATCAGTCCTAAACAACTTATCCCATTTCCTTATATTGTGGCCCTTGGTTCTGGATGCCCCAGCTGTCAGGAATAGCCCTTCCATCCTCAGGTGTCAGTTGGGAAGGATATATAGGCTACCCGGATGCCAAATAAGTAGGTTGTCAGGGGATAAGGTGGCAGGATGCCAAATAACCAGAGCACCAAGTGAGTAGGATGCTGGGTGAACAGGGTGCCATGCAGTTAAGGTATGAGGTGAACAGGATGCCAGCATAGTAGTGTGCCAAGTGCGGAGGCTACCAGGTATGTAGGATCCAAGAGTGAGAAGTGGGGATGGATGCCATATAGGTGCTAGAGTTTGAAGGTAGATTGGGGGAGCTGCTGGGTCTGTCGGAGTTTGCAGTTGCCCAAGCTGGGTTTTAGGGGCTGCATTTGGGGGGACTGGGAGAATATCACGGGGCTGGTGGGGAGCTTCAGGGTTGGTGGGCAAAAGAGGTGGTGAGAATGCCAAGGTGAGCAATGACATGTTGGGGGTGGTGAGGGGATGCTTTAGCTGGTGGAGGTTCAGGCTCATGGGCAAGGAGGGGTATTGGAGGGGGCAAGTATACACGCCGGTGGGCAAGGAAGTTAGATCAGCCATGTTATGTGATTGTCAGGTCATCGTCGAAATGTGCTGGATTGTGGGATTCTAGATGAGAGTGGGCACAGTTGACAGGGGCGCTGGTGATGTAAGGAATTGGGGGTGGTGGTGTTGGGATGTGTGCAGTTAATTGTGAAGTCAGCTTAACAGTTACCCAGGAATCAGAGGGCAGGAACGTAGGTAAAATTGAATGGGATGCCCAAAGAGGAGCTCCTCAACATCGAGATGGAATGGTCCTGTCTTCCAACCTAGTACTGAACGGCAAGAGGAGATTCACAAATGTATGATTGAGGAGAGACCTATTTACATGCACTAACAAGCAGAAACATCTCATCGTTAATCTCACCTCAGTAATATGCTGCTTTTCATTCTCCCATCTACTGGATAGAAACTAGACATTGAGAATACCCAAAACGAAAGTCAGAGCAGGTACTTCAATTCCAGCTTGCTATTTGTTCCTCTGAATCTCCATCTTGTACACCCAGCAACAAAGTACCCAAACATACTTCACAGTTGGTATAGTGGTTAGCACTGCTACCTCACAGTGCCAGAAGCATGGTCTCAATTCCGGCCATGGATGACTGTTTGTGTGGAGTTTGTACATTTTCCTTGTGTCTGCATGGGTTTCCTTCCACAGCCCAAAGATGTGCAGGCTGGGTGGATTAGCCACGAGAAATGAAGAGATAGAGTGGGGGTTGCAATACTTAACAAAAAGTCAGTGTAGATTCCAAATGGCCTCTTTCTGCACTGTAGGCATCCCGAAATGGAGCAGTGACTCCACATCCAAAAACGTTGATGTCTGACACACATCAGCCTGGTTCAATAGTAATCCACTTACAGTCCGGTTCTCCACTTTAACACTGCACTCTGAGCTCACCAGCACTTTTGTGGAAAAGAACCCACAGAGAGAAAAGCATTCAGCTCATGGATTAGACCCAGCTGTCGGGGATCCTCGCTTGATATCTTAGAACTCCCTCAATTTGCGCCTATTTTCATACTTACAGCATCTCTGTCTTGCCTTTTCGCCCACTCAGCTACATCTTAAATGTTTTCTGTTTTTCTATCGCACCTTACCATTCATCGCAGACTCAAAGCCAGGCAGATTGCTATAGTTGTCAGCAGGAATAAGTCAGGGGGTGGACAGGTTGCTGTGCAGCACTGTGTAATATCAATCTCTCACCTGCCACATATACTGATGACATATGCATCAAGGGGAGGCGATGACCTAGTGGTATTATCACTGGACTGTTAATCCAGAAACTCAGATAATGTTCTGGGGGGCTGGGTTTGAATCCCACCATGGCAAATAGTGGAATTTAAATTCAATAAATATCTGGAACTACGAATCTAATGATGACCATGAATCCTATGCTGAATGTCAGAAAAACCCATCTGGCTCACTAATGTCCTTTAGAGAAGGAAGCTGCCATCCTGACTTCATCTGGCCTACACATGACTCCTGACCCACAGCAATGTGGTTGACTCATAAGTGTCCTCTGGGCAATTAGGGGTGGGAAGTAAATGCTGGCCGAGGCAGTGACGCTCTCATCCCAGGAATGAATAAAGGAAAAAAAACATACTGCATATGGGACATCAACTGAATGGTAATGCCTCAAGGTCTAAGGGGAGTATTCTTCAGTCAAGTCTTGGGGGACACCATTCAGTCAGGAGGTTCCCAGCGTAGTAAGTCAACACCAGCCAACAATGTCAGGTCAAAGGCTCGAACACAGTCATTTGGCCAATAGCGTCAGTCTCCACCGGGAGGTCCACACTTGTACCATGGTGTGTGGGCCCAGTGCCACCAATGCAGGAATCATGGGAAATCACTTGGGGAGCTGCACAGAGATCAATCAGAGGTTTGACTCCCTCATTGTTCTGGCCTGCCTTTCTAAGACATTGAGTACAGTCAGCCCCAATGGTCTGTCTGCTAAATATCAAGGTAATGACCAACTTCAAAAACATAGAACATAACTATCACTGCTTGATGTTCAATGGCATTTTCATCACCAAATCCCCAACAGCTTGCTCTGAGGAACAGTCAATCAACCTGAAACATTAATTCTGATTTCTCTCCACAGATGCCAGATCTGCTGAGCTTTTCTTGCAATTTCTGTTTTGATATCAACAACCTTTGGGATACCATCAGCCAAAAGCTGACCTGGAACTGCCATATAAATATAGGTGCTATAACAGCAGATCAAAGGCTGGAAATTCTGCGGCAAGGAGCTCACCTTCTGTCTCTTTAAAATCTGTCCTCCATCTAGAAGACACAAATCTGGAATGGCATGGAATTCTCCCCACCTGCCTGAATGAATGTAGCTCAAGTAGCTTGACACAATCCAGAGCAAAGTGGCCTGCTTGACTGACATTCCATCCACCACCTTCAACATTCACTCCCTCCACCTCAATGCACAGTCATGGCAGTGTGTACCATTTACAAGACACACTACAGTAACTCGCCAAAGTTCTCTTCACACAACATTACAAAAATATGAGTTAATGGGAACTGCAGATGCTGGAGAATCCGAGATAACAAAGTGTGGGGCTGGATGAACACAGCAGGCCAAGCAGCATCTTAGGAGCACAAAAGCTGACATTTCGGGCCTGGACACTTCATCAGAACAGGGGGATGGGGAGAGGATTCTGAAATAAATAGGGAGAGAGGGGGAGGCGGACCGAAGATAGATAGAGGAGAAGATAGGCGGAGAGGAGAGTATAGGTGAGGAGGTAGGGAAGGGATAGGTCAGTCCAGGGAGGATGGACAGGTCAAGGGGTCGGGATGAGGTTAGTTGGTAGGAAGTGGAGTTGCGGCTTGAGGTGTGGGGAGGGGATAGGTGGGAGGAAGAACAGGTTAGGGAAGCGGAGATGAGCTGGGCTGGTTTTGGGATGCAGTGGGGGGAGGAGATATTTTGAAGCTCGTCCCCGCCTCCCTAACCTGTTCTCCCTCTCACCTATCCCCTCCTCACACCTCAAGCCGCACTTCCATTTCCTACCTACTAACCTCATCCCGCCCCCTTGACCTGTCCGTCCTCCCCGGACTGACCTATCCCCTCCCTACCTCCCCACCCATACTTTCCTCTCCACCTATCTGCTCCTGTATGCATCTTCAGCCCACCTCCCCCCTCTCCCTATTTATTTCAGAATCCTCTCCCCATCCCCCTTTTCTGATGAAGGGTCTAGGCCCAAAACGTCAGCTTTTGTGCTCCTAAGATGCTGCTTGGCCTGCTGTGTTCATCCAGCCCCACACTTCGTTATTACAAAAATATGACATCTACCACCGAGAAGAACAAGGGCAGCAGAAGCACCAGCACCTCCAAGCCACACACAATTCTAAGTTGGGAATATATTGTCGTTCCTTCCCTTTAACTAAGTCAAAATCTGGAACTCACTTCCAAACAGCACTATGGGCCTCTCTGCACCCACAAGAACTTCCAAAGATCAAGGACGGTTGGGGAAGAACATTGAATGCTGGCCTAGCTAGTGACACCAGCCTCCTTTAAACATATAAGGATGAAAAGTAAACATTATAAAATAGTGAGTCCTATTGACTTATTAATGTGCATCACCGACATTGAAAGGGCCCTTTCAGTGAAGTTTGTATTTCATAAAATTAACAACATCAGCATGTGTCATATTCAATATCCATCAAATCAGTTGTCAAAATAGGCCTTGACATCAGAAACTAAACAATAAGGACATTCATATTTGTTAAACTGAAGGAAGATACTAAAGGCAGTACAATTTTTATATTAGTTCGTGCCTCCCTCCTAATATGCGTCATCATATTTCTGTAAATGTTCTGATTAATTTACTTAGGCTCTGCATTTCCTGCGCTAGAATTTGCAAAACCGAGATAATCAAAGTTGATTTTGGCAGCCTATTTATGGTGCAGCACCTCCCCCGCTCCCGACACCCCATCAGTCCTTCATCTTTAGTCAGATCTTCGAGTCATTCTCACACCATCAGCTGCTTTTCAACTTTGAGGCCCAAGAAAGGGGTGACTCATGCCTCCCCTCACCACTACAACCACCACCTTCCCCACAGCCCACCTCCGGGGGCTATCATTCACTCTCTGGGGTTTTTTATAGAGGTGGTCATTTTATTGGAAGAAGGCTCTCAGTCAAATTACAGGCTGTGGCTATACTTTCAAAGTCAAGGGCCCAGTCTGAGGCCTTCCAGTTTGAGAGGAGCAACAGTCAGCCGCAGGAGAGGCTAAGTGACTGAAACGGTGCTGCGAAATGGAGGGACTCTCCACACGGCTCCACAGGTGTTAAACTGCCTCTTGTTTCAGAGAGTAACTGAAAGCCACTGGAAAATTCTGTTTAAACTCTGCTTAACAGGACCTCATAGAAGCACACACCCCTGCAAATCCCAAAACCAACTTGATAAAAATGGCTAACAACAGGAACGGGTTGAGAAGTGAGCACAGATGGCTGGTACTAGTATTTTTAACTTTTCCACTTCCATTTCCTACTTCAATAGGGCCCAAACATTCAGCCCAATTGTTCCTGATGCATATCATGATGTTTCTGGGAAATATATTTAACCAGTTTAGAAATACTTGGAGACTTTCAACTTAACATATTTGCAGAAATAACACAGTTAAAACAAAACTATTTCCATTTAGAGTAATATATGTTTATTTTTAATGTGCTACGCATTCCTATTCTGCTTGTACAACATACATCACTTGTTCCAAGATGGTGGCAGAATAGGACACTCCTGCCGGAGCTCCTCTGCTCTGCTTGTTCTTTTCTTTCTTTTCCATCTGTTTTCTCCTTGCTTCTTCTTCTCTCTGCTTAGCATCGAGGGCAAATACTTGCCAACAGCAAGTCCCCAGAGCAGCGGCCCTGGTACAACACTTGGGCTGCAAGCCCTGCTGTAGAGTCCCGGAGCAGGACGTGGGGAAGAAGGTCCTGGAGCGCGCGATGGCAGCTGGACTCCGAGCCAGAGACCAGAGCTGGGGAGGCTATCCTGGCACTTACCTTGTAGTGGTGGTACAGAGCAGACTGGGGCTTGGAATGAAGCAGGGATGGCTTTTGGACTGGGGTCTGGTGCAGGTGGTCAGACTGTGTGCAGAGGCCCTGTGCTGAGCTGCTATATGGTGATGTCTTTTTGAAATTTCACACCTTGCTGCAATGTCATCCCTTTAATGATGTCCTGTCTTTAACTTATTTTTCAACTCTGAGAGTAATGCAATTACTTTTATTCCTCTGCTGGATCCAAGAATTGTACCTAGGTACTTGTCTCTAAAATGTCACTGTAAGAAGGCAGACATTGTAAAAGCTTTTCACAGTACCTCTACATGTTTGGACTACGCATCACAATAAAAGGATATTCTATTCTATATTCTATTGTGGAGCAAGAACTTTCACTGCTATTTTCTCATTTTGCGACAATAAAATAGAGAACTGACCCTTGTGAACAGACTTTCACAGAACTTCGCAGCCATGAGTTATTTTTGAAATGCAACCACTTTCTTTGTGATAAGTTACCTACTCAGGATGATAGAGATCAAAATTTCCTGTCCCTCTCTGCATTTGGATCAAATTTTATGTTCGCCATCAAAAACCAACAGTCTCCAAAGAGAAATCCAAATTTACAGTTAGCAACTAAAAGAATGACATGTCAAGATTTCACACTTTAGAATCTTCACTGTAACAAATTACCAAATCACTATTCATTAAACATTTTCTTTTGTAGGCAACTTATCTACCCGTATTCTGCATGGTAAAAGACAGAGTCAGCATTTTCCCTGCTTAAAGTGCAGACTTGATTAATTCTATCTACCTCTAAGTTGGCTACAGATCCCTTCACACAAAACCACAACAACTTAATATCTATAACACCTTTCTGGGACTTTGGGACATTATCAGTCTAATCACTGTGGGACATAGAACATAGAGCATGGAATAGTACAGCACAGGAACATATCCTTCAGCCTATGATGTTGTGCCAAACATGATGCCAAATTAAACTAATCCCTCCTGCCTTCCCATGGTCCATATTCCTCCATTCCTTGTGAGTTTATGTGCTTACATAAAAAATCCCCAAGTGTCTCTATAGTATCTACTTCTAGCACCACCCCTGGAAGCATATTCCAGACTCTAATGTGTAAAAAACTTGCCCCTCACAGCTCCGTTGAACTTTCCCTTCTTACCTTAAATGCATGCCCCCTAGTATTAGACATTTCAACTCTGGAAAAAAGATTCTGACTGTCAATTCTATCTATACATCTCATAATTTTATAGACTTTTTCAAGTCTGCCCTCAGCCTCAGTCACTACAGAGAAAACAATCCAAGTTTTTCTTGCCTCTCCTTATAGCTCACACCCTCTAATCCAGGCAGCACCCTGATAAACTTCTTCTGCACCCTTTCGAAAGCCTCCACATCCTTCCTGTAATGTGGCAACCAGAACTGAATGCAATGCTCCACTTGCGGCCTAACCAACGTCTTATAAATCTGCAACATGACATTCTGACTCCTGTACTAAATTCCCCAATCAATGTCCCCAAGCATGTCATATGCCTCTTTACCAGCCTATCTATTTGTGTGACCACTTTCAGGGAGCTACGGACTTAAACTCCAAGATCCCTCTGTACATCAATGCTATACAGGGTCCTGTCATTAACTGGATACTTTTCCTTAATATTTGATCTCCCAAAGCGCAGCACCTCGCACTTACCCGGATTAAACTCCATCTGCCATTTCTCCGCTCATATCTGCAACTGATCTACATCCCGCTTTATCCTTTGATAACCTTCTACACTGCCCACAACTCCAACAATCTTTGTATCATCTGCAGACTTACTAAACCACCCACCTACATTTTCATCAAAGTGTTTATTTATATATCACAAACAGCACAGATTCCTGCAGAACACCACCTCGAAACTGCAATTATTTTTCCACAAGTCTAAATGTTTCACACATCTTTCACTTGCTCGGAGCTACATTCCCAAAATACAGTAAACCTATAACCAAATGATACTGTTCTAAGATAATAATTTTATGGATCTTATATTTTAAGGATATTAAATGAGAGTTGACTTTTGGATATGTTGAACTGTGTTCTGAGTTAATAATTTTTTTCTCTCTCCATCAGATAATTTAGGAAAACATGCAATAATGATGTAAGATCCCCTAATCAGGTCTAAAGTTACCAGTCTAGATGCCCATGTTACACAACAAGTTGGATCCAGTTTCATATAATGAGGTATATTTATTAAACTACTGAGCAATAAAACACTGTTAAGATGACAATGATTATTAGAAATCTCATAAGTGAATGTTTGTCACAAGTGGTCAATCCATCATCAAAATTCCTAAATCATTTCATGAGTAGGAGATCAAACTGCTGTACCTAGCAACAAGTGAGTTGAACCCAAAATTTTTCTTTATACCTTTTCCTTGCTACGACTATGTACTATGTAGAGTAATAATTGGTTTCGCTGTCTCTAATTTTGTTTCAAATTATGTCAACACCTTTTTCTTAGCCACGGTAGATTTTTTTTCACTCTCTGGTCTTTTTTCAAGGTTAACCTGAAAGAAACTCAAGCTGCTGTCAGAAATCTTATCTCCAACTCCCTTATCTTTATGGTCACCGAGAAAATATTGTTCCCTCACAGCTCCAACACAGTTTAAACATTGCTCTGCAGACTTTTAGCAAATAAATTTGTGCCCTGACCATTCTGTTCCTGTCTTGCCTTTCTGTCCTCATACCCATGATATAGTTCTGCGGTCAGAGTATCAGTTTCATCTTTAACCTTCAGTGGAAGAAACCCAGCCACCAGGATTTCACCATAACATGTTAGATTCATTAACATGTAACAGAGAAAAGAACAGTTAAATCATTCAAAGTGATTACAGGAGAGTAAAATAATATATTGGTTTACAGAGGTTTTGTGTTTGGGTTTGTGGCAGTGTGTGTGGGTATTGGCTTACATTGGACAAATGGTCTCTGGCTTTCTCTTCCCTCTCACGGGCAGTATGGTGGTTCAGCAGATCAGACTGCTGGCTCACAGCACCAGGGACACCGGTGTGATTTGAGACTTGAGGGAGTGTCTGTAAAGGAGTTTACACATTCGCCCTAATTCTGCCTGAGCTTCCTCCCACAGCCCAAAGATGTGCAGGGTAGATGGATTGGCCATGATAAATTGCCCGTAATGTGCAGGGGAGGCGGTTTATCCCTGGGAAATGCAGGGTTCTTGGGGTGGGATACTCTTCAGAGGGGTGGCGTGGACTCAATGAGCTGAACGGTCTGCTTCCACACTGCAGGGATTCTATGATTCTACTCACTTTTGCTCCTTAAAGATGCTCCTCACAACTTTCTAGCAAGCCTCTGTTCACTTATCACTAATACCTATTCACGTGGCTTGGTGTCAAATTTTGCATGAAAGCATAAACCGCACATGTAAGAAAGTTCTGCTAGATTTCAGACTCTTAATGAATATAAGTTCTTGTTCAAATGGAGCTCAGCAAAAATAACTTGGGACTCAACATTGTCTTTCAACTTAGTTTGTAGTTGGGCCACTTTCTTCTGTACCTGTTTTGTAATAAGGTTTCCTAATACGGCATGATTGTATAATAAGCCAAAAAACGTGAAAGTTTGGAGGGACATGGGCCAGGAGCAGGCAAGTAGGACTAGTTTAGTTTGGGATTACATTCAGCATGGACTGGTTAGATCAAAGGGTCTGTTTCAATGCTGTATGACTCTATAACTGTGAATGTATTTGAGCAATCAATGAGGCTCCACAGTAACTCTCATCTGATCAATCCAAACATCTGAGCTATTGTTACAATGTTCCAGTATGTAGTGGCCATATGGATTTTACATAAGCTCAAATAGTCATAACAAGGCCCAAGGCTGGTTGGTATTCTTGGGCTTCTTTAACAGAATGATCCTACTCATAAATTGATACAAAATGATGGCAACATAGAAATATAGCAGCATAGGAGCAGGAATAGACCATTCAGCCCATCAAGCCTGCTCCACCATTCAGCTCGGGCATGACTAATCAACGACCTCATTGTCACTCTCCAGTACTAATCCAGATCCCTAGATGTCTTTAGTCCGAAGAAATGTATTGGTTTCTGTTTTGTACATGTTCAATGATTGAAATTCCACAGCCCTTTGGGGTAGAGAATACTAAAGATTCACCATGTTCTGTAATAAAATTCTTCCTCATTCCAGGTTAAATAGCCTACTCTTTGCTTGATTGTGTCCCCTAGTATTACCAGCCAAGGGTAACATCTAATATGGCTTCCCTTGTAAGAATTTTGTAAGTTTCACTGAGGTCACCCCTCATTCTTTGAAACTCTCAGGAGTACACACCCAGTTTCCTCAAGCTCTCCTCATAAAACAATCCCGCTTATCCTATGGATTAACCTGGTGAATCTCTGTTGTACTTTCATGATGGCAAGTACATCCTTCCTTAGTTAAGGGGACTAAAACTGTATATAAAACTACAAGTGAGAGCTCATCAAGGTTCAACATAATTGAAGCAAGCCATCTTTACTCCTTGTAATGAAGGCCAATATATCATTTCCTTCCTAACTGTTTGCTGTTTCTGCATATTAGCTTTCTGTGACTCATCAGCAAGATTATTCAGATCCATTTGCTTACCTGCACTTCCCAACCCTTCACAATTCAAGAATTATTCTGTTTTTATATACCAAAGTTAAAAACTTCCTACTTATTCATATTATACTCCATCTGCCATGTTCGAATCCAGTCATTTAGCCTGTCCAGGTCTTTTTGAAGCCTCCTTGCATGCTCCTCTCAATTTAGGCTCCTGACTAATTCAACATCATCTGCCAAGTTGGAGATACTAAAATTGGGTGCTGCATCAAAATAATTTGCTCAGATTGTACATAGCTGTGGACCTAACACTGATCTTGGTAGCATCCCACGAGTACCCCCATTTCTGAAGAAGGGTCTAGGAATGAAATGTCAGCTTTCCTGCTCCTCTGACGCCGCTTGGCCTGCTGTGTTCATCCAGCTCAACACCTTGTTATCTGCTAATTCTTACTCTCTGTTTTCTGGCTGTTGACCAATTCTCAATCCATAGAGGTATATTTCCCCAGTCCCATGTGCTCTCACATGACTGCCATCCAGAAAGCACTTACATCTCCAAATTTACAGATGTGACTCAATTACATGTGCCTTTCTCTTTACAAAGTTTGCAGACCTGTGCATAGGGGCTCACAGGCGTGTCAATGACACCCAACATATTAAGGAAAACTATCGCAGGGAGAAAGTTTGGATCTCTTCAGGGCTACAATTACACAGGTATTAGGGGTAACTGACCTCCATTTTGGTGAAACTCATAGAACTTTCAGGCTCGACAACATGAGTTCCTCCAATTGGAAATCTGATTTTAAAAAGTAACAGAGCGTATTTTTTAGAGTAACCACAACAATTTGGCATTTCTTGGATGCACACTGAAATGTGAATCGTATTTAATGTTATTTTGCCTTTTGAAATATTTCATTGTATGCACAAAGAAGACAGAGATGCCAACATTCCAATTCCTATTCCAGGGACATTCCATTCTCAAAGTGTACAAACCCTACTGATATTGTTCCGGATTTACCTAAACTCCCCTCCAGAATGCATAAATGAGGAGCCAGCGAAAGACCTAGTCCCCTGCTTTGTTACTGGAGCCCTCTTTGAATCATCCTTCCTAAAGCCTGGGAAGCAGGAGAGCCCAGTGCTGCGTTAAACGCAGGTATTTTTGTCATTAAACAAGAAGAGATTAAAGGCAAGCTTTTTTTTAACCCAGAGGGCAGCAAGAATCCTGAACACGTTGCCTGGGACATTAGTTGAGTCGTAAAACCTCATAACTTTTAAAAAATGCATGGACGAACACTTGAAATGTCACAATTCTGTGCTGCCTCATGCTCTGGCAATTAAAATCCCATTCTCCCTCCTGAGCATCTATTTTCACTTCACAAAATTAAGAACTGACTCCTGGGATCTGATTTTTTTTCTAATATCTACTGGAGATTTGCACTGAGAGCCGTCATGTGTTTTTCTTTAAATGTTTTTAAATTAATTATTGAATGACAGTTGGAGTTTAATCTGGGCATGCGTGAGGAAATGCATTTTGGGAGGTCAAATGCAAGAAAGTCGAAAGTGCAGGGTAAACGACAGGTCCCTTAGGACCATTGATACACAAAGGATCTTGGGGTCCAAGAACATATTCCCCTGAAAGTGGCAACACAAGTGTACAAGATGACAAAGAAAGCATATGGCATGCCTGCTTTCATCAGTCAGGGCATTGAGTTTAAATGTTGGCAAGTCATGTTGCAGCTGTATTTAGTTATTAGCCCACATTTGGAGTGTTGTGTGCAGCTCTAATTACCACACCACAGGGTAGGAGGCAGAGCAGATGGGGCAAGTCAGGTTTACCAGCATGTCACCTGGATTGAAGTGAATCAGCTATGAGGAGAGGTTGGACAAACTTGGGATTATTTTCGCTAGAGCATCAGAGATGGAGGGAGTGACCTGATAGAAGTATAGAAAATTAACAGATGTATGGATAGAGTGGATAGTTGAAGCCTTTTTCTCATGGTGGAAGTGTCAAATACAAGGCACCATAGATTTAAAGTGAGAGGGGATAAGTTTAAAGGAGATGTGGGAGATCAGTTTTTTACACTGAGGTCAGTAAGTGCCTCGATCCGCTGCCTGGGGAGGTGGTTGAAGTAATATGATAGCAATATTTAAGAGGCATTTAGGAGGCGAGGGATAGAGGCATGTGGAGGCAGGTCAAATTAGTTTAGGATGGTAACGTGGTTTGCATAGACATGGTGGGCCAAAGGACCTATTCCTGCGCTGAACTGATCTGCGTTCAATGTTCTATTTACAACAGGAGCTTGGTAAGTAAACAAAACAATACGGTGAGGGACAGTGATGGACCGAAAAGCTGGAGCCTAGCACAGCATTCCTGCTCCTTCTCTCTCCCACAAGGGAAAGTAAATATACTTATTTTGAATAACCACTTCTGCTTCCATTTGGTGCTAAAAGTGACGTTACCGGACAGTGCACTTCCCCACTCAGGTCAAAGTTGATCAATTTGGAGAGTCAGATCTTCACATTTTCATTTCATTACACCATTAGCATGACATTCACAAATGGACAAGATGTCAGAGGAAAGCACTTGGCCCCTAAAAAGGCCCATTTGGCAAATTCGACGACAGATTACGCATTGCAGACTACCTCAGACATTTGCTTCACTTGCTGCCCTTGTCACTTCCCACTGTAATAATGTCAGAACTAAAAGCATTCACATCTCCAATCACATAATGTACCTTCCATTTCACAGGTGCTCCTTCACATGAAAAGCCCTGTTATGATCGCGTTCATAGCTACCATAGCCAGAACTAATGCACAGCACGTTGCTGGAGTGGTAAAGCGAAGAATCTGAGGGATCTGTTTATCTTTATAGCTCAGCAAAGATGCCCAAAATAATCTTCACCCATGGAAGGCTGCAGAGCTTCTCAACATGAAAGGGACTGTATGGACCAAAATAGAGTAGGGCTAACACCCATCTCAATCCAGTAACTGGGCAGAGGCAGATAAGGAGCAAAAGTGGAAGAAAATAAGGGCAGGAAAATTAGAATGTTGGAGATAAATGGGGAATTGCTTCCAGGAATTGTAAAATCTGGATCCGGCACAAGTATTGCTGCAAAATGTTCCCAGACCCATTATGCTGTACATTTCCATTTGCAGTAACTCAGCTGTATATTATGCTTTTTTTTTATCATGGCTTGCTTTGCAATCCATCTGCACAAACGATGCCCCTGGTTAATGAGAAGAAAAAGCTCCAAATCTGATTCACATTATCATGAAACAAAGGAGAACTTGCATTCTTATAGCATCTTCCGAGATCTGAATTGGTTACAAAGTGCTTTCCAATCAATTAAGTGCTTGTGGCGTGCACTCTGCTTCTGTGTAGGAAGGAATTATGTAATAGTCGGCTTGGCGAGTCTGTAACACATGCTTCTCCTGCTGCCAAGCCTATTTTGTTGAAACGTTCCTTCATGAAGAAGACCATGTGAATGGGAACCCCGAAGGATGGAAGCAAGAAGAAACTGCACAGGAGGCCAAATGCTGGAAAATAGGACTAGATTAAATTTGGATATCTGGTTGGCAATGACAAGTTGGACCGCAGTGCCTGTTTCCATGCTATACATCTCTGTGATTCTAAGTGAAACTGCCTTGCTATAATGGTAGCCATGTCCAAGGAAGGAGTGGTCACCACTGCCTGCTCACAGACTGATACTTCTTTATTTTTAAGCTAGTTTAGACGATTGGTTGAAGGAAACGGAATAACTCAGTTGCCTAGATAGCTAGAGTACGGTGTGGAATAATGTCAAAGACATGGGTCGGTTGAGGTAAACTTGGCTGCCTCTTTGCCCAGCCCCTGAGACAGGAAGACAAAGACAAACCAGTTCTGATAAAACCTGCCCAGAGAAACAATACAGGATGAAGTATCAGCAAACAATGAGCAAAAAACCTGCCTTCGGGCAGAGAGCTCATGATGATATGGTAATCTGAGAGAAAACTGTTTCATTTTCCATCTCCTGTTACAGTTGCTAGATTCTCCTACATGGGCATTTACATGAGAACTAGCCAAAGGTAGTGTTAATAAGCTTAAAAGGTAGGAGGGTTGAAACAGGTAATACTGAGCAGTGCCTTAAGCACCACTCATTATGATGTCCATACGGACTTGAAGGAAGAACAGCTTTGGATCGCAAAGGAGTAAGCTCAACCATTTAAGTCCTCCTCGTAGTGTCTGCAACAATATGTATCATCTAACTAGAAAGCAAAAAAATACATTTCCATCAGCTTTGGCACTCATAGCCATTCTGTCTAAAGTAATTGAAACTTGGGTTTCTCTTTCTGTTTTTTCAACATTCTGTTTGTTAGACTGGTCAGTGCTAAGATTTAAATCGAGAAAGACTGCAAAGAGGTTTAAAGTTACCATGAAGGCGCTACTTTTTGACCTTCAGTTGTGGTGAACCTCAGGTTAAACTCACCACGAGCCGTCTCTCTCTCTCTCTCTCTCTCTCTCTCTCATAAGCAAGCAACATTATGGTCCTCTGGGATTGTGGCAAGTTTATGTTGGGAATCAAAAAACAAAGTTGCTGGAAAAGCTCAGAAGATCTGGCAGATCTATGGAGGAGAAAACAGAGTTAACGTTTTGGGTCCGGTGACTCTTTCTCAGAACACCAGACCGGAAACGTTAACTCTGTTTTCTCCTCCACAGATGCTGCCTGACCTGCTGAGCTTTTCCAGCAACTTTGCTTTTGTTCCTGCTTTACAGCATCTGCAGTTCTTTTGGTTTTTATCCTGAGAATCCTTGTGCATAAATCACTAAAAGATAGCATACAGGCTCCACAGATAATAGGGAAAGCAAAAGGAATGTTAACTATTATTTCAAAGTGAATGGAATATAAAAGTGGGATATGTTAATAAAAGCACACAAGGCACTAGTCAGACCACAGCTGGAAAGTCGTGAATAGTTTTGCTCCCCGACCTAAGGAAAGATATTCTTGGAGGCAGTCCAGAGAAAAATCTCCTGGGTATGGAGGGATTTTCTTCTGAGAAAAAAAAATTGCATCATTTGGACTTGTAATAATTGGAGTTTGGAAAAATAAGAAGTGACCTTACTGAAACATATAAAATTCTTAGGGGGCTTGACAGGATAGAAGCTGAACCATTGTTTCCCCTTGCGGATCAGCCTAAGAACAGACATGCTCCCAAATAATTCTTCCACATTTTACAAACCCTGCAAATGAACTGTGTTTCTCTGGAGACTTTGACCAGCCAAAATCATCGAATGTTAATCTTTGATATTTGGCATATTACTGTGGGAAAAGCAGAAGAGTTCTGAAGTGATTTTGGCAACAAAAATTGTCACTAGCAGTGAGAATTGTAGATCTCTAAAATGCAAGTTCAGTGCCAGTTTTGTATTTTGGGACAAAATCAAAGACACTTATTGAATCTGGATGAATTTCTTCCTTGTTTGCTTCATACTGTGTGGGATAAGCAATAATGTGTATTTAGATGCACTCACAGCACTGGGTTTGAGCCAAATAGTGAATCTGTTGATTGTGGAAGTACTTTTATTGTGATGTACTCAGTTCCATTGTCATGGCATTAACAAATGAGAACAATCCATGGAATAGTAAGAAAAATTAGAATTTTGTAATTCAGAAGGTAATTTTGAAATAAATAGGCAGTGCAATGTTCTGCATGGTAAACTGGTTAGTAAGGTTGGATCACGTGGGATCCAGGAGGAGCCGGCCAATTGGATACAAAGTTAGCTTGAAGATAGGAGACAGCGGGTTGCTGTTCAGACTGGAGGCCAATGACCAGTGGTGTGCTACAAGGATCGGTGCAGGGTCTACTGCTTTTTGTCATTTATATAAATGATTTGGATGTGAACTTAGGAGGAATGGTTAGTAAGTTTGCAAATGACACCAAAATTGGGGGTGTAGTGGACAGTGAAGAAGGTTACCATGGAGTACAATGGAAAATTGTTCAAATGGGCCAATAGGTCGAGGAGTGGCAGCTGGAGTTTAATTTAGATAAATGTGATGTGTTGCATTTTGGTAAGGCAGGACTTATATAGTTAATGGTAGGACCCTCAGCAGTGTTGCTGAACCAAAATGGTGCAGGTGCATAGTTCCTTGAAAATGAAGAGGCAGGTAGGCAGGGTGGTGCAGAAGGCGTTTGGTACTTCAGTGGCCATAACATTGAGTACAGGAGTTGGGATGTCATGCTGCGGCTTTACAGGACATTGATAAGGCCACTTTTAGAACATGGTGTACGATTATGGTCGCCATTCTAAAAGAAAGTAGACTTGAGAGGGTGCAGAAACGATTTTCAAGGATGTTGCAGGGACTGGAGGGTTTGAGTTATAGGGAGAGGCTGAATAGACTGGGGCCATTTTCCCTGGAACATTGGAGGCTGAGGGGTGACCTTATAGAGGTTTATCAGATCATGAGGAACATGATTAAGATGAATAGACAACATCCAAAACTATGAGCATGAGTGAGTCCAAAACTAGAGGACATAGGTTTACGGTGAGAGGGGAAAGATTTAAGAAGGACCTGTGGGGTAACTTTTTCACACGGAGGGTGGTGAGTGTGTGGAATGAGCTGCCAGAGGAAGTAGTGAAGGTGGTTAAAATTACAACATTTAAAACGCATGTCGATGGGGATATGAATAGGAAGGGTTTAAAGGGATACGGGCCAAATGCTGGCAAATGAGACGATGTTAGACTGAGATGTCTGTATGGCCTGGATAAGTTGGGCCAAAGCGTCTGTTTCCGTGCCGTACAACTCTATGGCCCTATGACATGGAAAGTGGTCAGTTAAGCAGAACAAGTATTAACTGTTGTGATGTTTTGAGCCAGTACCTTGACATAATTCAGATCAATGAACTGCCATTCAGTGAACACAACAAACTGCCATTCCTAGATGTCACAGTAGAGCGAACAGCCAATGGGGAACTTCAAACCAGCGTCTACAGGAAAACAACACATACGGACCAAATACTGAACTACAGGAGCAACCATCCCAACACCCACAAACGAAGGTGCATTAGAACATTATTCCAACGAGCCACCACACACTGCAGCACAAAGGAACTACGCAGAGCAGAGGAAAATCACCCCTGCAGCGTATTCAAAAAGAACGGGTACCCTATGAATACAGTCTGCCGATTTCTCAGCAACAAACCCAAACAAACAGACAAAACGGGCTCAGAAACCATAACCATGCTCCCCTACATTAAAGACATTTCCAAAATGACTGCCAGACTACTCGGACCCCTTAGCATCAGGGTAGCCCACAAACCCACCAACACACTAAAACAGCAGCTAATGAACTTAAAAAACCCTATACAGACAACAAATAAAACGAACGTCATCTACAAAATATCTTGCAAGAACTGTGACAAACACTACATTGGGCAAACTGGCGGGAAACTAGCCACCAGGATACATGAACATCAACTAGCCACAAAACGACATGACCCACTATCACTCGTATCCTTACATACAGATAAGGAAGGACACCACTTTGATTGGGACAACACATACATCCTAGGACAAGCCAAACAGAGACATGCACGAGAATTCCTAGAAGCATGGCATCCCAACCGAAATTCCATCAACAAACTCATTGACTTGGAGCCAATCTACCATCCCCTGAGAAAAAGAACAGGAAATGACATCACCAACCCAAGGAAACCTAACCAGATAAATAGAAAGCGGAACATAACACCAGCGCTTCGTCGGAGGCTCACTGATGATGTTACCTAGAATGGTGACGAAACGTCTGAAAACTAACCTTCCAGCTCAGCGAGCAAACTCACATCCAGAACCTCAACCTGAGCTACAAATCTTCTCAAAACTCACTATCAGATCAGTGCAAATATTGTGAGTTGTGCTTAACCTGTAATTACTTCTTTGTTCAGCACATCTGAATGGGCAAGCAACAGATGCGATTGACATCTGCTGTAAGTTTCTTGCGTATTTGGCATCTGGGAAGTACTGCAGCAATCAGGAGATAAAGGCTACTAATGCAAGACCCACTATTCAAGTGTTGCAAGTGCCATTCTGACTCAAACATTATACCAATGACCTGAGTATGAGAGAAATGACAAATGCTGCTTAATATCCTCCATAAAGTCCTGCTCTGGTCTCTTCAGGACTACAGATTTTGACCCCTGTGCTGCCACCATGCATTAATATCACAAACAAGTCGTGGGAGCCTCATCTAGATTCAGACAGCATACCATTCTACTGTACCATGATCAATGTTTATTTGTTACTTACACCATGTTCAGCGACATGGTAAGAGTTGCACTTGAAACTCCATCGCACAGGTCCCACTGCCATGATTTATCACTGATGTTGCAGTCTTGCTGTTAGCATAGAGCTCTCACTCCCATATACTACATTCAATAGAATTCTAAATGAATCCAATGCAGCTTTTTGCCTGACAGCCTACCAGATTGACAATCAGCTTGAGGGATGGAAACATAAATATAGCAACGGCAGGGGTCACACTCCAGGGTCCATTAGACCATGCTGAGAGTTGCAATCAGGAGACTGAGAATCAAGTGCTGGACTGCTCCATTCCAGTGTTTTAACTGTCTTTTTCACTGGATCCTAACCTACCCATTGAAATTGAGGGGATGCAGTGCTGGTGCCTTTGAATTCAAGATTTTCTTGTCAGCAAATGAGGCTAACGATCTTTCATTGGATTTGGGTGTCTTCAGCTAGACCAGCATTCTTTGCCCATTTCTAATTGCTCTTGCTAGGCCATTTTACCGGTTAGTGTCAACCGCATTTTGTGTAGGACAGACTGGGTAAGGACGGCAGATTTCCCTCCCGGAAGGAATTAGCGAACCTAATCGGATTATTATGGAAGATGCGAAAGTAACATCAGTGTGCTAAGTTAATAGCCTTGAATCCAATGTCTGCACTGGAACATCCCTGTGGTATCAATGATAAAGTATAAAGAAATTCTCCCGACACAAATGTTTAATAATCCTTGTGTGCTTTTATGTTACTCTTCCCTGTGCCTTCTTTAGCAAGCAATTTCTCCTCTCCTGACATCTTTAACTGCTGTACTTTGCATCGACTTTATCCATAGAATTGAATTGGTATGATGCTGAAAATAATTATGTTTTATAACGCTGGAGCAAAATGTTCACAATATTCTCCTTACTTTGCATGAGAACACTGCATAAAACTGGGATCATACATGGGGTGGGGGTCCCATATCCACGTACAGTAATGTGGCGATGACACTGTTGACACAGGGATGAGGGACAATGCAAGAGGGAAAAGGTGGGATGGTGTAGGTCTAATCTTGGTTTAGGCTTACCATCAAAGTTATTCAGCTTTGGCTTCTGATTCAGACACCCACAAATTTCTACCTGTTTAGATGGATGTTGTGTTTTATGAGCACATTATCAAACCTATTCATGTGCTATTGCAATACATAGAAAGAGGAGGAAGAGGAGAAACCATCATCAGATGCAGTTTGTGCGCCTTCTCTGGAGCTGTAACATTGCGTTCCTTGCTCTCTTCCATTACCCTTTGCAGTTTTTATGGTAAGATCAGGCCGTAGCGCACACAAAACAAAACATTTCACTCTATGTACATGTGACAATAATAAATCAAATCAAATCAAATCAAAATTCCACACGGTCCATGTAGGAAATTGGCCAACCTTACCTGGTCTGGCCTGTGAGGGATTCTAGATCTACAATGTGGTTGACTCTTAACTGCCTTGGAAATAACATAGGATTTGATTTAGTTCAAAGGCAAAGAGAGTTGTCAGCATATCATGGCCTTGCCAATAATACCAAAAGTACATGAACACATCAAAAAAACCTGCAATCTACTGCATCTACACTCTGCACCTGCAGAACAGCAGAACGCCCCAGTAAGTGTAGCTAGCAATGGATTTGAGAAGAATATACTATAATAAGGGTTCTAACCTTTTTGTTTCTGAGGCTTGCCTTCAATATTATAAAAGTACCACGGATGTCCTATGACATTTGTACATTTTTACATTTTTTGCAAATAAATCAGTCAAACGTAAATATTCATTAATATTTTTGGCATGCTAATTGTGAATATTTTCGTTCATCTTGAGCAATAGACACATCATGGCATGAGGTAACATGATCATAGTACTGCCCTCTCAGTAGAGTGAGATGACTGGGTTCAGCAAGTTTAACCTGAGGGTCACCATACCTCAGATGAGGGACGAGGTTGAGAAGGGAGGACCTACATGGTAACCTCAGCCAGCTCAGGAATTGAACACATGCACCATAAACTGGCAATTCAGCCAATAAAGCTGACCGATCAACACATCAAAGGTGTAGGCAACAAAAAGACATAAAATAAGGGGAATGTTTAGCTGAAAGGTCAAAAATAATTATAGGCCAATTATGCATCAGAAAGGAATAAATAAAATCAGGGACAAGCCAAGCGAGTACATGATGAGTGAAAGGACACTTGGAAGCTCAGAGGCGCTTGTCCACAGATCCCTGAAGACAACAGGACAGGTTAATAGGCTAGTTAAGAGGGCAGAGAGGACATTTGCATTTATCAGGTTGGTGGGGTGGGTGGGGTGCAGACCTGACAGAAGTGTATAAGATGAGAGGTATGGACAGGGTGAATAGAAAGCAGCTGTTGCCCTTAGTTGGAGGGTCAATAACAAAGGGACCCAATTTATAAGTTAAAGGAAGGAGGTTTAGAGTCGATTTGAAGAAAATCTTTTGGTGGGGGTTTGCCTGGGAGGGTAGTTGCGTCTTAAAACCTCACAACCTTTAGAAAGAATTTAGATGAGCATTTGAAGTGTTATATCATTTAAGGTTTTGGCCTAGTGCTCGAAAGTGGGACTGGTGTACGTAGTGATATATTTTTAGTGGCACCAACTTGGTGAATGTTTCCAGGATTCAAGGAAAGAGGTTTCAGTAAGTTACTAAGTGGTAGGAAATCATTAACTGAAAGTAAAGAAATACCCATTGAGATCAAATCCAAAATGGGAACTTGTTAACCAGGCAGCAGGGAAACAATATGCTCAAAGGAGATAGAAATAAGTAAAAGAGAGCAAACAGTTCAGGTCAACTAAAAATTTTCAGATGCTAAGCCCAGAGAACGAATAAGTATGAATAATGAATATGCTGGTTTTATTTTACTGGGTTTCCATTTTCCCAAGCAATCAGAGAGTAGTCTATCACACTCCTGGCTTTGAAATAGTAGGAACTGCAAATGCTGGAGTCTAAGATAACAAGAAGTAGAGCTGGAGGAACACAGCAGGCCAAGCAGCATCAGAGGAGCAGGAAAACTGATGTTTTGAGTCTGGACCCTTTCCTGATGCTCCTCTGAGGCTGCCTGGCCTGCTGTGTTCATCCAGCTGTGCACCTTGTTATCTCACACTCCTGATTTTGCCTTGTAGTCAATGGACAGTCACTGGGGAGACAGGGTGTGAGTTACATGTTGTGAATCTCCTAGCCACTTAACTGTTCTTATAGCCACAGATAGTCACAGAATGTATATAAATATTCAAGTTCACTTTCTAGTCAATGGTAACTTGCAGGATGTTGATGGTGGGCAATTCAGAGATAGGTTCTCTCTGATTGGAGGTGGGTCATTACCTGGCAATTGTGAGGTGTAAATGTCACTTGCCACTTATTAACCCAGGCCTATACGTCGTCCAGATTTTACCGTATATGGACACAGTCTGCTTCAATGTCTGAGGAATCACAAATGGTGCTGAACATTGTGCAGTCATTGGCGAGCATCCTTATTCTAATCTCATGGTGGAGAGAAGGTTGTTTACGAAACAGGTGTGACACAGTGAGTGCTGAATCAGATGTCAGTCACAGTACATTTTATGAGGGACCTGGGTGAAAATGTGAACCCTTTACATTGAACAACAGTTCAACCGGTTTAAAGCTGTTAGATTTTCTCAACTGGAGCTTAATGGTGGGGAAAGTGAGTCGTTAACTCAGTTTTCTACCTCATTGAGTAGCTGGCGTGCTTACTGCCCACAGACCCTCTATATTCACTTAGCATTGAATGGATTAAAAAAAAATAAACAGGTTGCAAAACACAGTGATATTTTGGATGCCTTGGCTGACTAACACTGTAAATCACTGCTGAAAAATCCTTGCTTTTCCATACCTGCTGTGCTTGATGATGATTTTGCAATTTGTGGCTGTCACAGAGGCATAATGGCCCATTGCTGCAGCAGGTGCTCCTGGTATCCTAGGATTCTGCTGTGCACATTTATATGGGAGGAACATAATAAGGACACAGAAGATTTCTCTGAAATGAAGTCTTCGTTACTCGTTGATGGAAGACTAGGCATTCACATGCATTACAACTGAATATACTGGCATGACACTGTCCTTTTGCCTTTCTCTTTCTCTCTCTCTCCCTCTATTCCTTCCTTCACAGTTTAAGACCACAGTATAAGGATACCACCTAGGGCATTCAAGGCTGAGATGAGGAGATATTTATTCACCCATGGAGTGGTGAGTCTGTGGAATTTTCTGCGGTTGAGGCCAAAACACTGAATGTCCCCAAGGAAGAGGTAGAGAGAGCTCTTAGGGCTGCAGGGATCAGAGGAAATGGAGAGAAATTGGAAATAGAGTAATGAGTTGGATGATCATTCGTGATCATATTGAATGGTAAGGCAGGCTCAAAGGGGAAGAATGGCCTATTCCTGCTCCTTTTCTCTATGCTTCACATAAAGAATTATAAATGGTGCATGGGGAAACAAGCCTCTTGGAAAATAGCCCTTTTGCCACTGGAATAACTAAACTAACTGCTTTCACTTGCAAACAGCACATTAATTATTGTCTGGATATACACGTGAGCCAGGGCTGCTGATGGTCCAGCCCGCCAACTAAGAAAGTTCTAAGCTTAAGTGAGCAATGCCCATTCTGGAGGTTGGTTTGAACCATAGAGCACCAACTCCCTGGTGAATCCTAGCCTTTACATGTAGCATTGCTCAATCAAATGTGGATGTACTGTAGACGTGGAGCAGGTCGAGGGCACAGAATTTGGCTGCTACATTGGCAGAGGCAATGTCAGCAAGATAGGCCCAGCGGCTAAACATGGCGCCAAAGGACTGGACTATTCAGTGCTGATTAGGTCCACAGTGGCAGTGGAGAGGTGGTGGCAAAAGGGCATCACGCCAACATCAATAAGGTGGGCCGAGCGGTGAGAGACATAATCCTGACGTTTTCAGGATCAGCACATGCAGCAGAGAGGCAATGGTAGGGGAGAATCAGCCCAGTAGCAAAGCGGGGTGGCATGGTGGTTTAGTGGTTAGCACTGCAGCCTCACAGCTCCAGGGACCCTAGATTCCAGCTTCAGGTGAATGTTTGTGTGGAGTTTGCACGTTCTCGCCGTGTCTGCGTGGGTTTTCTCCGGGTGCTCCGGTTTTCTCCCACAGTCCAAAGATGTGCAGGCTGGGTGGATAGGCCATGATAAACTGCCCATAGTGTTCAGGGGTGTGTGGGTTATAGCAGGGATGGGTCTGGGTGGGATGCTCCAAGGGGCAGTGTGGACTTGTTGGGCCAAAAGTCCTGTTTCCACACTGTAGGGAATCTAAGCTTTAAAAAAAACTTTGTTAATTGGGTCCAGTGTGGATGGCAGTGAAGAAATGTTAGAGGGATAGCTGTGCAGGCACCATTGATGCTGTTGAACTGCCTCGGTACTGATGGGATCTCTTCAAGCTATGTCTTTTTTTTCCTTGTTCTTAAATTATTCAAAATGATAGCTTTTCACTGTATTTTATTGTTTTCTTACTATTAAATTCACATGATAAGACAATCAAAATCACTACTCAAAATCAAATGTATATTTATGCTATTATAGTACCTTTCTCAATACCAAGTACTCCTTAAAACAATTTGCAGCCAATGAAGTACTTCTGAAGTGTAGTTATCATTGGAATGCAGAAAATGCACCAACCAATTTATGCACAGTAAGCTCCCTCAAACAGTAATTGGATAATGACCAGATTTTTTTTTAACAGTGCAAGTTGAGGTACAACTATTAACCAAGACACCAGAGGATCTTTTACTGCCACTTTGAGAAGGGAGATGGGTGAGCTCACTTTAAAGTCTAATGTGAAAGTCAGTAGATACCTCTGAGAGTTCAGTGCTTCCCTCAAAGCATCGACCTGGTAAGTGTCAATGATGCAACCAATCAAAGTCAACTTGCCAACCAATCAGCATTCTTTCCTCTATGCTATAAATTGGTATGATCATTTGAAATTTGGCATTCTTGCATTTGTCCTATGAATGCAAAGCACAAGGCTTCAGCAACATGCCTCATTTTCAGTAATACTGGAGTTAGATAATTAAGTTATTGAAAAGTGAATCAAATTCTGCAGTCACATTTGGTTGTTATTGGATGTCGTGATATTTAAATTGACCACTAAGGAACTATAGCAAATTAATTAACATGTTAGAAAGGCAGAATAGCATCTTTTTAAAAATTCCTTCATAGGCTGGTCTTAAAATGTCTTTGGTGATTGCAATGAAAAATGTTTCAATAATTATCCTCTTGTCTACTTCTGTCTGAAGTTTCTGTCACACATGCAAATGCAACTCTGAAATACACACAAGCCAAAGAAGACCAGTGATTGGGCATTCTATTTTGCTTTCCGGGGTAATCTTGCTGCAATAATTCATCAAAGATTTCTAAAGCTGTTACCACAGCGCAGATTTAAAATCTAATGTTTCTCTGGAAGCATCATAAACTGTGAGGCAGACAGCGTAGAACTTCAAAATGCTAGCATGGGCGGATAAGTTTTTTCTATTCATTTGTGGGATGTGAGCGTCATTGGCTGGGTCCAGATTTCTTACCCTTCCTTAGGTGCCCTTAAGAAGGTGATGGTGAGCTGCCTTCATGAACTGCTGCAGTCCACCTGCTGTAGGCCGATCCACAATGCTATTAGGGAAGGAATTCTAGGGTTTTGACTCAGCAACAGTAAAGGAACAGCGATATATTTCCAAGTCAGGAATGTGAGTGGATTGGAGGGGAACTTGGAGGTGGTGGTGTTCCCATATGTCTGCTGCCCTTGTCCTTCTAGATGGAAGTGGTCATAGGTTTGGAAGGTGCTAGCTAAGGACCTTTGGCGAGTTTCTGCAGTGCATCTTGTAGCTAGTACACAGTGCTGCTACTGAGCGTCGGTGGTGGAGGGGGTGGATGCTTGCGGATGTAGTGCCAATCAAGCGGGCTGCTTTGTCCTGGATGGTGTCAAACTTCTTGAGTGATGTTGGAGCTGCACCCATCCAGACGAGTTGGGACTATTACATCACACTCCTGATGCAGACGCAGTTTAATGCAGAAAAGTGTGATATCATACACGTGGTGAAAAGAATATGAAGAAACTGTACAAAATGAAGAGTACTACTTAACGAGTGTGTAGCAACAGATAGAATTGAGTGTATATGACAAAAGTCTTTAAAGGTAGCAGGATATGTGGAGAGCATGATTCTTAAAGCGTATATAATCCTAGGCCTTATTAATAAAACAAAGTATTGATACTCATTCAGAGAGCTGGTGCAGACACTACAGACTGAATGGTTTTCTCTTGCAAAGTAACAAAATGTGATTCTATGAAACCTCTGTAATATGCAATGGTTCGGTGAGCGATACAGCATAAACCATTCGACCCAAATACAAATAAATAATTTAAATAAACTCTATTATCCATTTCAAATGTTTGTTGTGCAACTTTGGAATCACTGCTTTGAATAACTTCATTTTACACAATTAAAATCCAGAAAGTGTCCTTTTATGAACTCAAATACATTAGCACGAAAAGAATTGCACAACTGATTTTTACAAACCTTGTTCGGCACACAGAAGGTACTGAGAATTCTCAATGCTGAGCGATTCCATGACAATGCCCTTTTTCAGAATAAGCACTGAACTAACATTCCATAATCACTTTCAATTCTGTTGCTTCAATTGAACATTTAACATGAGTTCCCAATGACATTGAAGCAGAGAATAGTATTAAAATAATTATAGTGATGTTCAATCCTACACAATAAACATTTGAGATGAGAAATTTAATTTTTAAGAATGGCAGCATCTCAAGTTATTATCATTGAGAATTTGTCAGGAAAGCTAAATACAAGCATCCACTGCACATGTGGCTGAATGTCAGGTTTGCGATATTGGAGCCAAAAGTGCAAGTTCAAATCCTGGGCTGCCAGAGGTCAACATGAAATCACTACCACTTCAACCTTGCCACTTAACCATGGCATAGTAACCTCCCAGCTGTCTCACTCTAGAGAGAGAGAAGCCTCTGGGATCATTGTAGATCATCACTTGGTGAAGATGAAACCATTACACCAGGCAAAATTGTCTTAGCCATTCGGAAAACTATTTCAAGATATATGTCAGACTTTCCACAGATTGTATGGAAGTTGGAAGAGAAAGGATGGGCCAAGAATGAAGCATAGCAATTGATGGACATAAGATGGAGCCTATGGGTCAATGGTAGAGGGGTACAGTACTGAATGCTCAAGGAAATGGGTCAAGGGCAGGAAATTGGGATTAGCTCAATTTTAGTGGCAATTGTGTTGATGCAGAATCAATGGGCTGAAGGGAATTGGAATCAATGATTAGTTATAACTTACATTGAGATTGGAAATGGTGTGTGTGTGTGTGTGTGTGTGTGTGTGTGTGTGTGTGTGTGTGTGTATGTGGTTATGAAGCAGAGGGATGGATTATTCTGTTTATTGCTCCTTCGTGCCCTTCCCAGCAGATGACTGCATATGATGGCAGCACAATTCCAACCAGAAGGGAGACGACTTTGTAATTTCTTTGATTATTTGACCTTGGGGCCACAGTGCCATAAATGACTGGGATTATTTATATGATGGGATAGATTTTACCCACCTTCCAGGGCTAACTGAGTGGCACTGGGGCTGGGACATAAATGAGGAAAGTGGGGCGGGCAGGGGGATGTTTTTTGGGCTTGTCGGGTAGGGAGGTGCAGGGGGCGGAGGGGCAGGTTAGCATTCGGTTACATTCTCATCACTTTCCCAACAGGAAGCAGTGAAAGACAGCCCTCCCACCCAGAAGCTGACTGTGCTCCTGAAGTGGCCCATGCAGGGTTCCTTCCTGGCACTGCCAACATTCTGCCAATGGGCACAAAGTGCCTGATAAATATGAGTAGTCGCCCTGTGGTCCCAGTGGGAGGGGCAGGGTATGGGAGTGGGCAGGTCTTCTAAACAAGCACCTTTGTTGCCCAGTGTCAGAAACATTCAGTCCGGTGAACCAACCCACCCTCACCATGTTGGCTCACTTCACGAGCTGAGTGACACCATGACACCATTCCCCTCCGGGCACAGTACCAGAGCAGTCAGCTGCTTTTATGAAGGGAAGATGCTCAGTCTTGGTCTTGGGTTCTGTTTGCTGTCGATCTTAGGAATTCTCGAGTTCAGCTCCCACCCTGTTTTGCTTGTCGTGATGGAGGCAGTTTGTGGTCTGCTCTGCTGTAAGGTCAGTCTTAACTCCCAGAACATTGCCTGAACTGCTCCACAGTTGGCCTCCCACTCCACCTACAGGTTATTGATCCCTGTGCCTGGGAGGGCTGGATGGCAGGGTAAGGAGTGGGATTTCAGGGAGACCTTGTTCGCCCTGGTTGGTTGCTCAAGCTTCCAAGCACAGCCTGGACTTCAGTCTCAGTGGGAGCACCATAACTCCAGCCATCTCAGAGACCCGGTGGTGTCACCAATTGTCCCTCCAAATGGGCAGACTGAACGTCGAAAGCTACACGCAGCTGGGGATGTGGTAGTGCCAGTTGGGGATGGCATTTGGGAGCCGTTCTGTCACATGCCTGTCTTGTCTAGTTCTACCTCCCAAGTTTTCTGGGTTCAGGAAAATTCAGCCAAGGAGACTAAATGAGCAAAACCAGCAGACACCATGGAATCTGGCATGAACACTGCCACCACTGAATGCACACCTGAATATTGCAAAATCACAAAGAGCCAGGATTTAAGTTTAATTTACTGTTGTCACATGTACCAAGACACAGAAAAAACCACAGGAAGTGCTACACCTGCCTTCTGAACCCCATTCAAGGCCCAAAACAAACCTTCTACATTAGACAGGGGCTCACCTGCACATCTGCCAACTTATTCTATTGCATCTGTTGCTCACGACGTGGCCTCCTCTACATCGGTGAGACGAAACAGAGGCTCGGAGGCGGCTTTGTTTTGTAGATCACCTGCAGTCTGTTTGCCACACACGGCAACACCTTCCAGTTGCGAACCATTTTAACACTGCAAACTCTACTCCCCCAACAACCACCACCCTCCCCGTCCCCCCTACCCACACTCTCTGGGTGGCATGTCCATCCCGGGCCTCCTCCAGTGTCACAATGATGCCACACGCAAACCGGAGGAGCAGTATCTCATGTTCTGCTTTGGACGCCTACAGCCCAATGGCCTAAGGATGGACTTCATCAGTTTTAAAATTGCCGCACCCCCAGCCTCATTCTATGGCCAATCCTCCCTCTCATCCCCGACTCTTTGACCTGACACAACCTGTCCATCTTCTCTCCCACCTACCTGTCCCTCCCACCTCACTAAACCAATCCCCACCACTCCCTCACTTATCACCATCCACTAACCCTCTCCTCTCTCTACTTATTTCTGAGCTGCCTACCCCCTCCCCATTTCTGAAGAAGGATCCTGAGAAAAAAATAATAAAATGTGAGGCTGGATGAACACAGCAGGCACAGCAGCATCTCAGAAGCACAAAAGCTGATGTTTCGGGCCTAGACCCTTCATCAGAGAGGGGGATGGGGTGAGGGTTCTGGAATAAATAGGGAGAGAGGGGGACGCGGACCGAAGATGGAGAGAAAAGAAGATAGGTGGAGAGGAGAGTATAGGTGGGGAGGTAGGGAGGGGATAGGTCAGTCCAGGGAAGACGGACAGGTCAAGGAGGTGGGATGAGGTTAGTAGGTAGGAGATGGAGGTGCAGCTTGGGGTGGGAGGAAGGGATGGGTGAGAGGAAGAACAGGTTAGGGAGGCAGAGACAGGTTGGACTGGTTTTGGGATGCAGTGGATGGAGGGGAAGAGATGGGCTGGTTGTGTGGTGCAGTGGGGGGAGGGGACGAACTGGGCTGGTTTTGGGATGCATTGGGGGAAGGGGAGATTTTGAAGCTGGTGAAGTCCACATTGATACCATTGGGCTGCAGGGTTCCCAAGCGGAATATGAGTTGCTGTTCCTGCAACCTTCGGGTGGCATCATTGTGGCACTGCACGAGGCTCATGATGGACATGTCATCTAAAGAATGGGAGGGAGAGTGGAAATGGTTCGCGACTGGATGGTGCAGTTGTTTATTGCGAACCGAGCGGAGGTGTTCTGCAAAGCGGTCCCCAAGCCTCCGCTTGGTTTCCCCAATGTAGTGGAAGCCACACCAGGTACAATGGATGCAATATACCACATTGGCAGATGTGCAGGTGAACCTCTGCTTAATATGGAAAGTCATCTTGTGGCCTGGGATAGGGGAGAGGGAGGAGGTGTGGGGGCAAGTGTAGCATTTCCTGCGGTTGCAGGGGAAGGTGCAAGGTGTGGTGGGGTTGGTGGGCTGTGTGGAGCGAACAAGGGAGTCCCGGAGAGAGTGGTCTCTCCGGAAAGCAGACAAGGGTGGGGATGGAAAAATGTCTTAGGTGGTGGGGTCGGATTGTAGATGGCGGAAGTGTCGGAGGATGATGCATTGTATCCGGAGGTTGGTGGGGTGGTATGTGAGAACAAGGGGGATCCTCTTTGGGCGGTTGTGGCAGAGGCGGGGTGTGAGGGATGTGTTGCGGGAAATGCGGGAGACGCGGTCAAGGGCGTTCTCGACCACTGCGGGGGGAAGGTTGCGGTCCTGGAAAAACGCAGACGTCTGTGATGTGCGGGAGTGGAATGTCTTATCGTGGGAGCAGATGCGGCGGAGGCGGAGGAATTGGGAATAGGGGATGGAATTTTTGCAGGAGGGTGGGTGGGAGGAGGTGTATTCTAGGTAGCTGTGGGAGTCGGTGGGCTTGAAATGGACATCAGTTACACGCTGGTTGCCTGAGATGGAGACTGAGGTCCAGGAAGGTGAGGGATGTGTTCGAGATGGCCCAGGTGAACTGAAGGTTGGGGTGGAAGGTGTTGGTGAAGTGGATGAACTGTTCGAGCTCCACTGGGGAGCAAGAGGCGGCGCCAATACAGTCATCAATGTAACGGAGGAAGAGGTGGGATTTGGGGCCTGTGTAGGTGCGGAAGAGGGACTGTTCCACGTAACCTACAAAGAGGCAGGCATAGCTGGGGCCCATGCAGGTGCCCATGGCCACCCCCTTTGTCTGTAGGAAGTGGGAAGAATCGAAAGAGAAGTTGTTGAGGGTGAGGACGAGTTTGGCTAGGCGGATGAGGGTGTCGGTGGAGGGGGACTGGTCGGGCCTTTGGGACAGGAAGAAGCGGAGGGCCTTGAGGCCATCTGCATGCGGAATACAGGTGTATAGGGACTGGACGTCCATGGTGAAAATGAGGTGTTGGGGGCCAGGGAATTGGAAGTCCTGGAGGAGGTGGAGGACGTGGGTGGTGTCACGGACGTAGGTAGGGAGTTCCTGGACCAAAGGGGAGAAAATGGAGTCCAGATAGGTGGAGATGAGTTCGGTGGGGCAGGAACAGGCTGAGACAATGGGTCAACCAGGGCAGGCAGGTTTGTGGATTTTGGAAAGGAGATAGAAATGGGCCGTGCAGGGTTGGGGAATAATAAGGTTGGGGGCTGTGGGTGGGAGGTCCCCTGAGGTGATGAGGTCGTGAATGGTGTTGGAGATGATGGTTTGGTGCTCGGGGATGGGGTCATGATGGAGGGGGCGGTAGGAGGTGGTGTTGGAGAGTTGGCGTTTGGCCTCGGCGATGTAGAGGTCAGTGCGCCATACTACCACTGCGCCACCCTTGTCTGCGGTTTGATGGTGAGGTTGGGGTTGAAGCGGTGGGAGCGGAGGGCTGCCCGTTCTGCGGGGGAGAGGTTGGAGTGGGTGAGAGCGGTGGAGAGGTTGAGGCGGTTAATGTCTCGACGGCAGTTGGAGATGAAGAGGTCGAGGGAAGGTAGGAGGCCTGGGGGTGGTGTCCAGGAGGAGGACTTGTGTTGGTAGCAGGTGAAGGGGTCAGTGGAGGGAGGGTTAGGTTCCCGGTTGAAGAAGTAAGCATGGAGGCGAAGACGGCGGAAAAACTGCTCTATGTCCAACCGTGACTGGTATTCGTTGATGTGTGGTTGTAGGGGGACAAAGGTGAGCCCCTTGCTTAGGACTGACCGTTCGTCCTCAGTCAGTGAGAGGTCTGGGGGGATGGTGAAGATGCGGCAGGGCTCAGTGTGGCTGTCTTCTCTGGGGTGGCTGGCTGTGGAGGTTGTGGGCGGAGCAAAAATGTCAGCTTTCCTCTTCCTCTAATGCTGCCTAATCTAATCCTTAGACAGCTCCTTTTAAATCCACACCTACTTCCATCCAGAAGGGATAAGGGCAATGGATAACACTATCACCTGCAAGTTCCCCTTTAAGCCACTCACCATCCTGACTTGGAAATATATCATGGTTCCTTCAGAGACAACAAAGTATGGAGCTGGATGAACACAGCAGGCCAAGCAGCATCTTAGGAGCACAAAAGCTGACGTTTCGGGCCTAGACCCTTCATCAGAAAAACTGTTCCTTCAGTGTCGGTGGCTAAAAAGTCTGAAATTCTCTCTCTAAGGACATTTTGGATCAACCTGCAGCAGGAGGACTGCAGCAGTTCAAGAAGGCAACTCACCACCACCTTCTGAAGGGCAATTACAAATTGGCAACAAGCGACGCCCATGTTCCACAAGTGAATGAAAAAAGGTCACATCAGTCGTAACATCAGCTTCCTACAAATGTTTAGAAAAAGAAACAGAAGTTTAAATTTCATGAGTTGTTCTTGCACTTACTGGACTGATGTAAAACACTTGATATAAGATCACACTGACACGATATAAGCTCCTGTTGCACTGGCACACTACAGCACAAAATCATGAGTTATCGCAATCTTTTTGATGTCGGTACAAATTGTTTTTCAGCGACATATGAATGGTTTCATAATTGCACCTTTATGACAATTGAGTCCATAAATCTGCTTCAAATGCATAATAAAATATGGTGTGATATTATTTTTTCTTATGTGACATTTATGTGATACCTGAATCATCCATATTCATTTTGGATACTGTTAAATATGGACCAAGTTTTAACAAAAAACTCCTACATATTCCAAAGCTCAAAATACTACTCAGCCTTCAACCAACTAACAGCTGCTTTGAACTTTCAAATTCCAACTCACCTTCCAGGGTGACTTTGCACTATTTTCTCATCTTGGAAATGTAGCAGACCTTAAAATGGCTTGGCCCACATCCTATTTTGTTTCCAATTGCTTTGCCAAAGGAATAAAGGTTCAAATTAGTGTATGAGTCATTTTTATTAGTTTTATTAATCTGTGTACACATCCATTTCGTTAAAATTTTAATTAGAATCAGACGTAAACGTATCTTGAAAATCACACTTTTGGATTGACAGCATTAAATCAAAATTTAAGCTGTGAGTTACGTGCAACTTTCAGATTCTGGGAAATCTCTGAGCTTATTGGTGCAAATAGAATTAATGCCTGGCATGCTGTGTTCCTCCAGCTCCTCGCTGTGTTATCAAGGAGAAAAGTGTTGTTTTGCATGTGCTGCAGGCATTTTGTCCTACACAAAGTGCATCAGGTTAGGGTTAGGGTTAGGGTTAGGACAGAGTATAGAATACGGTGTTACAGCCACAGTGAAAGGTGCAGAGTGAGAGAGATCAGCATTAACATTTGAGAGGTCCATTCAAAAGCCTGATAACAGTGGGGAAGAAGCTGGTCTTGAATCTGTTTGTACATGTATTCAAACCTCTATATATTCTGCCCAATGGAAGAGTGAGGAAGTGAGTATAACTGGATGGGAGGGATCTTTGGATACGCTAGTTAGTTTCACAAGGCAGTGTGATGTGTAGTTGGAGGCAATGAATGGAAGGCTGGTTTGTGTGATGGACTGGGCTGTGTTCATGACTGTAGTTTCTTGCGGTCTTAGGAAGAGCAGTGATCACACCATGCTGTATTACATCCCATTAGGATGCATTTTGTAGTGCATCTGCAAAAAAATTAGTAAGAGTCGTTATTGATGTGATGAATTCCCATAGCCTCCTGAGGAAGTATAGAAGTTGTTGTGCTTTCTTGACCATCACATCGACGTGGGTGGTCCAGGACAAATCGTTGGTGATCACCATTCGCAGGAACTTTATGCTGTCGACCATCTCCACCTAAACACCATTGATACAGACAGGGGTTTCCCCTCTACTCCACTTCCTGAAGTCCATCATAGTTCTCTTCCTTTTGCTGATGTTGAAGGAGAGATTGTTGTCTTTACACCATGCTACCAAGCTCTCAATCACTTTCCTGTATTGTGCCTTGGCACTATTTGAGATCCAACTTACAATGGTGGTGTCATCAGCAAACCTGCAAATGGAGCTGGCCACACAGTTGTGACTATATAAGGAGAATAGCATGGGGCTGAGTACGCAGGTTTGTTGAGGATTACGGTGGAGGAATGTTGTTACCTATACTTACTGATTGTCATCTATGGGTCGGGAAGTCAAGTAGCTAGTTACAGCTTGGGGAGCTGAGACCCAGGTCTCAGTGTCGAAATTGATTGAAGCCTTCTTGACAGGACTTGGCATGCAACAATTCTTTAAATAATAGATGATTGCAGAATAAGTCCACAACAGAAGGCTGCCTGCTCACAATTTATGTTAATACATTCTGATAGATCTTGCACTTACACTATATTTTTAAATTAATGGTCAACTTTCATTTTCTGATGAAGGGCCGAGGTCCGAAAGGTCAGCTTTTGTGCTCCTAAGATGCTGCTTGGCCTGCTGTGTATATCCAGCTTCACACTTTGTTATCTCAGATTCTCCAACATCTGTAGTTTCCATTATCTCTGATATAACTTGCATTTTCATTTCCTTTGTCAATAGTGTGATGTTTTAAACTAAGCAATGTAATAAATGAATATAAAATGAACTGGAAAATACGCAGTTTGTGTCACCATGAAGTATCTTGTCATGTGGCTTGGTACCAGGCAATGAGTTTGGGTTCTTTACAGACTGGCCAATGAGAAGGCAAAGTCAAAGCTTGTCCTTTATCTCAGACTCCAATGTAACTCTATCTATTACACATTAATGTTATCTACTGCTGTATATGGCCTACATGGGTATATGCTGCTGTCATCTACAGTTACATTAGGTAAGGATTCATCTATTTTCTTCCTGTACCGTGTTCATGCACTTTCTGTGATACTTTCAGAGGAAGTCTCCCTCTATTTTGTCTCCCAGAATGTTCCTTCTAGCCTGTTCTGACTCCACCATATTGTGGCGTTTATACCCAGTGATGTGCAGCTCCATAATGTCATCACAAAGTTGCTTCAGGGTCATAGCATGAAGAATTGTGATTGGGTACTATTGTTGGATAGCTGTGTTGACATTTGTGGATGGTGTGGGCAAGGAATAGCAGATAGGATATGATTATTGTTATGGAATATTGTTGCACTCTTCACGATATAGATGCTTCTTAAAGCCTATCTAATTGACTGAGTTTGTGACCTCCTGCCCTTTTTTATCTTTTGTGTATTCTTGTAAAATTCCTTCCAATAAAACTCCAGTTGAGGGTCTTGGGAGGTTTAATTATATTTAATGTATTACGTAGGTGTAAGATGATGCTATTGTATGTGAATGGAGCTAATAGCCCATATGTGTGAGTGACAATTCTATTCTAGTCCCTGTATGTTGTGTGAGCAAGGATCAATAAAATCAATCTGACCAGGTTTGTATCCTCATTCCAATTTGCTGGATTCTTGTTCTCAGATTTCAGTTGCTCATACTGGGAATGAAAAACAACATCAAAGATAAATGTGAAAGATATTGAGGCACAGGCCTTTAATCCTAAAATTCCACAAAGGGAGACTATCACCTAGGAGTAAGTGCTCATGCATTAAAGTTATACCAGAATGCCATTCCTTTTCATGACGTGAAGAAAGCATCCACAGTGTACAATGCCTACAAAAAAAGGGTCCATTTAAGCAAGTGTCAAGCAACACTGAGCTAAATTTGAGATGTTATTCTAACTGATCACCTTCAAGAAGAGAAACATGTCCACAGATACATCATTGCATGCAGTTGCATAAAACACAATGAATCAGTCCATCCCCATATGCAAAACCAGGACACCATTCAGGCTTGTGCTGGTAAGTAGCAAATAATGTTCATGACACAAAGATGTTATACAATGGCAGGACCATCAACATATCACCTACCATCAACAGTCATTAACCAGAGGTTTAACTGGACCAATTGTATAAACCCAGAGAGTGGCAATTCTATGGCAAATGACTCAGAGTTCTGACCCCTCAAAGTCTTTCTACCATCTACAAGCTACAGTCAGAAATGTTGATGAAACCTCCCCTGGTTGTGTCAAGAGGTTTGCTCCAAGAGTGCTCCAGAGGTTTAACTTCACCTGGTACAAAGTGGCCTACTGTCAGGCATCTCATTGGCTGTTTTAAACATTCATTGCCTCTGCCACCAGAATCATCCACAAATTTGTCCTCAGAATAGCAACGAGTCATGCAACCGAGTGGTTACATGATGGTTTTAATGGTCCACAAGAGCGAAAATGTCAAACAAACATAACATTTTGGAAGCTGATAATATGTTGCAGCACCTCCAGTGCTCACTTGTCAATGGACACCATGTGTTCCATTCCCCAGGGCCAATTGGGTGTGAATGTGAAAACAGAACAGAGGCAGTCACGTGAATCTCTCGCTACAGGCTTTTTAGAAATTATGAGGCTTTCAACTTTAACTACCATCGCAAGCAGTGCATTGCAGGTTTCCACCACCTCTTAATAAGTCTTTTTCCTCAAAATCTCCTACATTTCACCCTAAAATTCTATCCCCTAGTTATTGACCCTTCAACTAAGGGGAACGGCTGCTTTCTATCCTCCCTGTCTTTTCCCCTCATGATCTTACACATCACTATCAAATCCCATCTTACCCTTCTCTGCTGTAAAGAAAACAACCTGAAATTATTGAAAATGCTCCATCCCAGGCAGCATCCAAGTGAATCTCCTCTGCAACCCCACCAGTGCGTTCACCTCCTTTCTATAGTGCAATTACCAGAACTGCCACACAGTACTCCAGCTGTGGCCTAACAAAACTCCTATACAGCTATAACAAGACTACACTGCCACAACTGATAAACGCAAGTGTCCTGTTTACCTTCTGAACTACCATAATTGACCTGTCTTGTCAACATTAGGGCAAATGCACTCAAAGATCTCAGTGCTCCTCTGAGATTCCTAATGTCCTGTCATTAATAGAGGACTCCCTTGTCTTGTTATTTCTCATAGAGTCATTCAGCACGGAGACAGACCCTTTGGTCCAACTTATCCATGCCGACCAAGTTTCCCAAACTCAATTAGTCCCATTTGCTTGCATTTGGCCCATATTTCCTCTAAACCTTTCCTTTTCAAGTATTTATCCAAATATTTTTTAAATGTTGTGTGACCAAATCTGCATCTATCACTTCCTTTGGCAGTTCATTCCTCACACAAATGACCTTCTGTATTAAAGTTTTTTTCCCATTACTTGAATGGATTGTCTCTTAATTTTTTTGCTGCACCGCAGCCCCACACTCCTGACCTTGGAGGACCTTTTCATGGATCTGCTGCTGGGCCTAGACAAGGTTACCAGGCAACAGGGAAGTGGAGGAACATTTGAAGTGTTGTAATACCTAAGGCTATGGAAAGTGAAACTGGTATAGACTTACAGCAATTTTGTCGGCACATGCTTGATGGGCTGATGGGCCTCTTCTGTATTGTATGAACCCACGTGAAATCAGAATGTAGATTCCTTAAGGCTGAAAATATACAGGTGTCCAAGAACCCCATCACTCCATAGAGACTTCTGCACAGTAAATGGAGCGAGCAAGATGTGCAGACAATGACAGATCTGTCTTAGAGACTGGTTACATTTTTCCTGGTCTTCTTGCCACATTGATTTGATTCCCACAGCTGGGTGAAACAAGCTGAGGTAGATTTGAACTGTTGCATGAGTAGACTTACAAATCCATTTTCCACTAAACCAAATTAAAACTTTTGAGTGAGAGAACAAGAGGTTCCTGCAATTACATTTCAGACACTCGAAAAATTTGATTTTGACTTGATAAGATTCATCAGGAGACTGTCATGGTTTTGCAAGAGGCAAACCTTTATCCATTTTAACAGCCGAACTAAATTTAAAAAATGTATAAATTATTTGCACAAAGCCAACATTAATTATCATAATGAAACATTTCATTGCCTCTATGAAGAAATCTACAGTGCTGTATTTTTGTAATTCTTCATTTAATGCCTCCTGTCCTTATTAGGGTTGGTAGGTGTTTCCCTCCTGCATTCAATATCAAGGGTCATGTTGCACACTTGCAATAACACATTGTTGTCCAAATCAGTCCTAATTCAAAATGCAGTTTTGAGGTCAGGGCAAAACACGATGTTTTTTTTACAGTCCGAGTCTGCAGATACAGTAAAAACAAAAGATTACGAGGCAGTGGAGATGAGTTTTAGCTAACCAAGTCTGCCAGCAAAAATAAATTGATGCAAGTGAAGTGGAGAGAAACAATAGTTTCGCAAGAAAGTCCATGCTCAGAAAAATAACATTACAATCAGTTCCTTGGGAACTTGTTAGCACTAGCAATGTGCATTTTTGTGTTTTATTTTCCAGGGTAGATAATGGGATGAACAGACAGACTTACACACAGTCGGAATATATAGATGCAGAGTGACAAGACCCAGGAATCTCACAATGAAATGCCCTTATATATTTGCTAGTTACCATAAAGTTTTGAAGATCTGCACAAACTTCTGACATACTTTCTTGAAACTAGACTGCAAACAATCTTATTAAGCAGCTTTTAAATTCAGTCAGTAGTTTAGCAGAGAGAAGGAGGAAATGTTATTGCAAATATATCTTTACTTTCAGTGAATTCACTTCTTCTGGTAGAGAAACTTCAAAATGAATCAAAAAGTGATTGGTTAGGTAGAAATAAATGACTTCTTCTATTGGGGAAACGGGATGCAACCCAGAACAAGCATATATAACTTGAAAATTAGAGCCAGGGATTTCAAAAAGCAGTTTATACTGGGCTTGAATTGTTAACACTGTCCTCTTCTTTCCTTCTGCCCACTGAATTGGGACATTACATTGCAGCTGTATAACTCGTTGGTCAGGTTGCACTTGGACTCTTATGTACAGTTTTAGTCACCCTGTTATAGGAAAGACATAGTTAAACTGGCAAGTGTGCAAAGAAGATTTATGAGATGCTGCCAGGTCTAATAGGCCAGAGTTATAGGGAGAGGCTGGCTAGGATAGGACTGATCTCAATGAGACGTATAAAATCATGAGGGGCATAGATAGGATGAACACACATAATATTTTTCCCAGGGATGAGAAATTGAAAACTGGGCTGCCAGAGAAAGTGGATGAGGCAGGTACAATAGCAACATTTAAAAAACATTTGGACAGGTTCATGGATGGAAAGGGTTGAGAGGGATAGGGATCAAAGGCAGGCAATTGTAATTAGCTGAGTGGGCAGCATGGACCAACATGGCTGTAGGTCCTGTTTCCATGCTGTATTTCTCTTTAACTCTGACTCTTTGATGCTGCCAGATCTGCTGAGCTTCACTCGCATGTGTGAAGCAGATCCTCAGACAAAGGGCACTGGAAATCTGGAAACCCCTATCTCCCCTAAAACATTTCAAAACTAAGATCAGTAATTCTGTTTTGAGATACTCCGCAGGTCTGGCAAGGTTTGTGGAGAGAAAATTAGAGCTAGAATTTCAGGTCAGCATCCTGGTATCATTTTTCATTCTTTCCTCCCATTGAAGGGTGGCCAAGTTGAAGCCATCATCTTGCTTCTCTCTCCAGATGGTGCTGTGGGACATCCTGAGTTATTCTAACACTTGCCGATTTTATTTCAGTATCGACAGTCTCCATAGTATTTCGCTTTTGCAGCAATACAGTTTTTCTTGGGCATGGGTAGATCAAACTGAAGCAGATAGATGGGGCTAAAATATAACATTAGCCATGATTGAATTGAATGGAGAAACAGGCCTAAGGGGCTGCATGGTCTATTCTTATTCTTGCATCTTTAATTCAGGAGAATACCATGTGGGCAAGTGTGAAACTATTGTTGCAGATGGAGTAAAAGAATAGCACATTATCTAAATAGTGAGAGGTTTATAGAGCTCTGAGATACAGAGAATGTCCTGGTGGCATTAGAAGGCTTGTGCCAGGTCGTGGGTGTTTGTGAACTTAGTTTGCTGGATGGCTAGTCTGCAATGCAGTGTGATGCTAACAGTGTGGGTTCAATTCCCGCACTGGCTGAAGGTACAATGAAGGACTCTCATTCTCAACCTCTTCCCGCCAGAGGTGTAGTAACCCTCAGGTTAAACCGCCACCAGTCATCTCTCTTTCTCTCTCTCTCTATCTCTCTCTCAAATGAGAAAACACACCAACTTTACCTTTACATTGAATAATTAGCAGAATGTTGTGTTTTGCTTCAAGGAAAATTGAAAGCAACAGTAGGAAGGTTAAGCTTCATCTATACTGACCATGAGAGAGACGATGTCTGGATTGTAGAGTTCTGGTCACTATTTTCCGGATGGATGTTAGTGTATTGGAAGCAGTTCAGAAGAGCTTTATTAGACTAAAATCGAAAATGTGCAGATTGTCTTATGAGCAAAGACTAGTCAAGGTAGGCCAGTATTCTCTAGAGTTGAGAATAATTAGAAATGATTTAACAGAAACATATAAGATCCCTATAATGGTTGGCCCCTTATTTTTAAATGAAGAATCCTTGCTCTAGATTCTCCCTCAAGAGGAATCATCCTTTCAAAATCCACTGGTCATGCCCCCTGAAGATCTTCTATGTTTCACCTCTGATTTTTCCAAACTCCAGGGGATCCAGGGCTAGCCTATGCATCCTTTGCTCCTAAGGCAATTGGTTTATTCCAGGTATTAGTTTAGTAAACCTCCTCTGAGCTGCTCCCAATGTATTAACATCCAAGCACAGCTTGGTGGTCTAGGGGTATGGTTGTTGCTTAGAGTCATACATGTAGCACGGTAGCATGGTGGCTCAGTGGTTACCACTGCTGCTTCACGGTGCCAGGGACCTGGGTTCAATTCTACCCTTGGGTAACTGTCTGTGTTGGAGTTTGCACATTCTCCCCCCCGTCTGAGTGGGTTTCTTCTGGGTGCTCTGGTTTCCTCCCACAGTCCAAAAATGTGTAGGCTAGGTCACCATGGTAAATTGACCATAGTGTTTAGGGATGTGTAGATGGGATACTCTGAGGATTGGTGTGGGCTTGTTAGGCCAAAGGGCCTGTTTCTGCACAGTATGTGTTCTATGGCCTATGAAGTACATTGGCCAGTATTCCAGCTGTCCTGGAAAGGAGATTCCAAAAAAGGCCCATTGCATTTTCGGCTCATTACTGGAGCTTGCTGTGCCCTCCAGCATGGGGCGCATCTCTTTGCTCCAGCCGTGAAGGGCACTACACTGCTGCATGTTACTTCCACCTTGGTCAGCCTGGAGCAGGCACAGGTAGCTTCAGTGTGTGACTTCATCTCTTCACCTTGGCTTGTCTCTGGTTTTTGGGCAGTCACAGGTAGAAGGGCAAGCAACATTGTTGACCACCAGCCACTGTGAGCCTTCATACCATGCCAACCTCTCAATGCACTGACACAGCAATGGCACAGTAGAAGCTTGTCCCCATGCCCTTACTCACTGAGATATATCATGGACATAAATCTCCTACCAGTTATTTTAACAAACGGCTCATGTCATGTCATGCGGTTGCTGGTTCCACTCTTGGCACAAGAGGAGCCTGACCCCATCCAAAAATAATGCGCATGGCAGCAAAAACAGATGGGAAATCAGATGGAGAGGGTTATTGTTGTTCTGTCTCTTTCAAGATTGATATTAAAAAAATGCTGAAGAGCTCCCTTATCAACAGAGAGGATTAATGGAAACATATTGCTTCAAATTACTTCTTCTAAGAGAACTGAATTACAGCTGTACATATATGTTTCATCGCTTATTGTGAAACCATACATATTTGCATGAATGTGTATTTACATGGTTATATTTAACGGACTAACAGTCTCTTCTCACACCAGTCCCCACCTGCCTTTGACACCTATTACATGCCAGTAGGTAAGGCTGTAAAACCAACCCATAGTGTGAAATTACAAAAGAATGTTGACTGAATGGGAAAACTGTGGTGAATAGAATTCATTGTAAGCAAATGTGAGGTTATCCTTTATAGACCAAAAAGTCTAGATAAGGGTACTTTTTAAGATGGTATGAAGTTAAATAAAATGGATATCCAAAGGGACAACTGGAGGGGCGGAGTGAACTTTTGACGTGCATAGATCTGTGAAAGATTTGTCATGAGAAGTGCTGAATATGCTTAAGAATGCTAATGGAATTTTACCAAGAGGACTGGAGTATAAATTGCTGAAATTATGCTGCAGGTTACGCAAAGATCCTGGTCAGATCCCACTTGGACTACTGTGAGCAGATCTGGGCCCCAGATCTCAGGAAGGATGTATTGGTGTTGGAGGGATTATAACATGGGTCTAAAAGAATGATACCTGGACTTCGGGGGTTAAGATATGAGGAGAGATAATACAAATTGAGTCTGTTTCTCCAGATTTTAGAAGTTTAAGGGATTAATATTTTCAAGATATTAACAGGAAAAGACAAAGTAAACTAACTATTTCCTCTCATTGGAGATTCTAGAACTAGACAGAATAGTCTAAAATCGGAGCCAAGCAGTTCAGGAGAGATATTAAGAAACACTTCTACATGCAAAAGGCAGCAGAGATTTGGAATTCTCTTCTACAAATGACAGTTGATGCTACATCAGTTGTAATTTTAAATCTGAGATAGATAAATGTGTTAGGCAACGTATTAAGGGATATGGGCCAAAGACAGGTATATGGAGTTAGACCAAGGTCAGCTTTGATTTCATTGAATGACAAAACAGACTTGAAGGATTGAACGGCTTAGACCTATTTCAATGTTCTTATGTGCTGCATGCTCTCTGCCAGGAAAGGGCAAGTTGCATGGGGCAAATGGGGTGTTGGCATCAATGTGCCATTAACTGATGAAAGAGAATCAGTCACGATCTCTATCCACGGCATCACTAGCAAACAGTCTTCATTTGTTTCATTTTTGACACAAAAAGGCCACCCATCTGGGACTTACTGTGTGATACCCCTTTTGAACCACATGGGTTTCGGGACTCATGTACCTACTCCTCTTTTCCGCGCATGTGGCATTTTACTGATTGTCGCCTGGCTGCATGTACACAGCTTAACAGCAATGTTGCTTGGGGCTGATGTGTCCGTGATTACTGCTCTTTTATATACTTTTCAAAATGCCTTTGCAATTATTGCAGCTTAGCAGATAGCTTTGGTTTTGTTCACATGTAAATGTAAAGTCTGTTCCCTTCTCCTTATTCCATTGCTAACATATCAGTTCTTGTCAGCCCTGAAATTCCACTCTTTAAAAAAGAGGGCAATCATTTTAAGCTCATATTTCTGGATCGCGAGGCAACATAGCACACACACTTTCACAGACACCACTGTCGAAGCTCAATGTTTTATTTGTAAAGCTTTCAGCAGGGTACCTTGGCAGTAGATTTCTTATCTCAAGAGATGGGGGTTAATATGTGACCTTTTCAGAACACAGTGAGCAGCCTCCCCCATAGCCCTCTCTCATAACCACCATTTACCCAGTGAGACAACACAATTTTTCAGAGGCCACAACTTTGCATCCGTCTAGGTTGTGAGCAACTTTGAGGGGGGAATGTATTATTCACTGAAGATGAAGTTTTTAAAGAAAAATATGGCTATGAAATGAAGAAAGATGGTAAAGTCAAAATATTTAAGCTGCACAGAAGCATTCATTTGTGATCTTTTTAAAATACTCCAGTCAAAAATATTTTGTCCCCTGTGCAGGTTTTCTTATTCTAACTTCTTTCACTGGTTTTCATCTCAGCTTAATTCATTTCTTTCATGCTGTAATTGCAAATGGCAGATTTATCTTTCAAAATTCATAGCTCATCATCAAATTTACTTTTTGTTTATCAGGGGTTTCTGGCCTGGAAATAGTTTGAGGCAAGCAGTTGACACTAAGGTTTGAAATTTGTCTTGGGTAACATGGTGAAGTGGGCAATAACTTGTCAATCGAGATAATGGGAACTGCAGATGCTGGAGAATCCAAGATAACAAAGTGTGAATCTGGATGAATCTGTGTTCATTCAGCTTCACACTTTAATAACTTGTCAATACCATGTTTTGCCGTGGGAATGTCATTTTGACTGTGGAATGGGATGTCAACTTAAAGGTTCTCCATTAGCACTGCAGTTGCAGATACATTTTGTTCCTAAGAGTCTGAAGATATGACTTTCTTTCTACTGGAATTAAATGGGGGTCCATCCACTTTTCAGACCTCTCCCCAGTGCCTCATACAAATGTAAATATAATTTTGTACAAGTAAGAAAGGCCTTGGGTTTGTTTGCTGGATACAGTCAAACTCCAATGTTTGTTTGTTTCTTCATATCTCACTGTGCAGCATTGAACTGCTTCAGTGTCCATGTATACATAAGGATATTTTTATGAATATAGTATATTCTTGGAATAAATTAATATATCCTTAGAATTATAATAGTATCTGGGTACATTTTTAAGACGATATTTTAAGAAGACACAAGGGACAAATTTTTTACACAGCTGGCAGTTTGAGTGCAGAATGAACTTTCACAAGAAGTGATGGATGTGGGTACAGTTACAAAAGTTAGAAGACATTTGGATCTGTACTTGAATAGGAAAGATTTGGAGGGATATGGGCCAGGGCTAGCAGGTGGGACTAGTTTAGTCTGGGATTATGTTCAGCATAGACTGTTTGGACTGAAGGGTCTGCTTCCATGCTGTATGACTCTATGGCTCTATATGCACTGAAAGTATCATTGAGTCTATCATGCCAGCGGTGCATTGTTGTCACTTGCCATCCTGGAGTTCACACTGCCGGCACTCATTGGTTTTGTTGCAATTTTCACATGGACAATTTGCACAATACCCAAATATCAAGGGTGGGCTTCTTCACCGTAAAACTATACTCGCACCTCTCATTCCAGGGGGAAAAGCTTTTTGACTATTTTGATCTAATCAGTGGCAAGTCTGCCAAAATGAAGTGCAGAGTCTGACAATTTCTAACTATAAGTCAGGACAACAACTTCTTGCACAACATACACTAGTGGATCAGCTCTGGTTGGCCTCAGGACACTGTCACTCATGTCTTCTGATATCAGGTCATTGATGCTGACCATAAAGGACACCGGTCAGAAACAGTCACATTCTTTTCCAAGATAACAAAGTGTGAAGCTGGATGAACACAGCAGGCCAAGCAGCATCCCATGCTGCTTGGCCTGCTGTGTTCATCCAGATTCACACTTTGTTATCTTGGATTCTCCAGCATCTGCAGTACACATTATCTCTGATCACATTCTTTTCCTACATCTTTTATCCTCTCTCTACATTTTCCTGCTTCTACGCGGTTCTAATATTCTTCTGTGGCTTTCACACAGATTACTTTAATGATGAATCCTTATAATTTATTTACAAACTTTTTCTTTTTCTAATAAGCTGAAGACTGACAACCTCCTTCAAGTCATAGAGGTCAAATGGCCCTTCGTTCCACTAGATTGTGCCTGTCAAAAACAAACACTTAACTATTCTAATCCCATTTTCTAGCTCAGCCATAGTCTTGTATGTCTTGGTATCACAAGTGCACATTTAGATACTTCTTAAATGTTATCTGAATTTCTGCCGCTACCACCTTTCAGACAGAGTTCCAGATTCCCAAACGTATTACTGAGTCAACAGGTTGCAGGTATACTGTCAGTTGTGCACCAACCTAGGCTGCAGATAGGCCTAACCGTCTTCTACTGCGTCATCAATGACTTTCGCTCCGTCATGAGGTCAGAAGTGGGGATTTTCACTGATGATTGCACAATGTTCAGCATCATTTGTGATTCATTGGTTACTGAAGCAGTCCATGTTTAAATGCAACAAGATTTGGACAATGACTAGACTTGGGCTGATGAGTGGCAAGTAACATTCATACGACACAAATGTCAGGCAATGACTATCTCCAATAAGAGACAATCTAACCACCACCCCACTGAAAGTCCCACTTTTAACATCCTGGGGGCTGCCACGGATCAGAAACTCTACTGGATGCACCACATAAGCAGAGCAGCTACAAAGGCAGGCTAGAGGCTAGGAATGCTGTGGCAAATTACTCACCTTCTGATTCCACAAAGCTGGCCTACCATCTACCGTCTTCTATCTACAAGATAGAAATTAGGAGTGTGATGGAATGCTCCCCACTTGCCTGAATGAGTGCAGCTCCAATAACATTTAAGAAGCTTGACACCATCCAGGACAAACCAGCCCGCTTGATTGGCACCACATCCACCAAAATCCACTCCCTCCACCTCAGATACTCAGTGGCAGCAGTGTGTATTATACGCAAAATGCAATGCAGAAATTCATCAAAAATCCTTAGACAGCTCCTTTCAAATCCACACCTACTTCCATCCAGAAGGGATAAGGGCAATGGATACATGGGAACACTACCACCTGCAAGTTCCCCTTTAAGCCACTCACCATCCTGACTTGGAACTATATCACGGTTCCTTTAGAGACAACAAAGTGTGGAGCTGGATGAACACAGCAGGCCAAGCAGCATCTTAGGAGCACAAAAGCTGACGTTTCGGGCCTAGACCCTTCATCAGAAAAACTGTTCCTTCAGTGTCGGTGGCTAAAAAGTCTGAAATTCTCTCTCTAAGGACATTTTGGATCAACCTACAGCAGGAGGACTGCAGCAGTTCAAGAAGGCAACTCACTGCCACCTTCTGAAGGGCAACTACAAATTGGCAACAAGCAATGCCCATGTTCCACAAGTGAATGAAAAAAAGTCACATCAGTCGTAACATCAGCTTCCTACAAATGTTTAGAAAAAGAAACAGAAGTTTAAATTTCATGAGTTGTTCTTGCACTTACTGGACTGATGTAACACTCTACATAAGATCACACTGGCATGATATAAGCTCCCGTTGCAGTGGCACACCACAGCACAAAATCATGAGTTATCGCAATCTTTTTGATGTCGGTACAAATTGTTTTTCAGCGACATATGAATGGTTTCATAATTGCACCTTTATGACAATTGAGTCCATAAATCTGCTTCAAATGCATAATAAAATATGGTGTGATATTATTTTTTCTTATGTGACACCTGAGTCATCCATATTCACTTTGGATACTGTTAAATACGGACCATGTTTTAACAAAAAACTCCTACTCAGCCTTCAACCAACTAACAGCTGCTTTGAACTTTCAAATTCTAACTCACCTTCCAGGGTAACTTTGCACTATTTTCTCATCTTGGAAATGTAGCAGACCTTAAAATAGCTTGGCCCACATCCTATTTTGTTTCCAATTGCTTTGCCAAAGGAATAAATTTTCAAATTAGTGTATGAGTCATCTTTATCAGTTTTATTAATCTGAGTACCCATCCCTTCTGTTAAAATTTTAATTAGAATCAGAAGTAAACATATCTTGAAAATCACACTTTTGGATTGACAGCATTAAATCAAAATTTAAGCTGTGAGTTAGGTGCAGCTTTCAGCTTCTGGGAAATCTCTGAGCTTATCAGTGTATATAGGAATAATCTCTGACATTTCTATCGTTTCAGCCACCATTGAGTAAACTTATAAGTTTACTGTCATTGCTGAGCTTGCCTTCGTTTCTCCTTTGTTGTTATGATGTCTGATAATGTAAGACTTCAAAAACCTATTTAATATGTCATTTTCTGTGACTGATTTTTGAAAACTCAATGTATTTTCAGAATATTTGATGCCACTTGGGCAAGAGATGGAAATTGTAACATGTGTACTTCATATACTGCTCTGAGACTGGCTGCTGCAGTATTGTGTTGCCCTAGACAATACTTCATCTGTTGTGTCTGGATTCAGGTTGAATTCTCCAGGCTGGGGAGAGCGCCGAATGTGTGCTTGCTTACAGTGAGCTCTCCTCCCTACCATTTTATCTTAAACACATTAAGTATTAGGGTGAAGGTTTGGAGGTCTTAATCAACTGTTGATAAGTTCCTCTAGGTTATCCCCATGCTCCATGCTCCCAACATCTGCCTTTACCAGGGCCACACTTCAGTCTTTACCCAGTCTGACAGTGTGGACCAGATCATCTGCTTTTGTAGCCAATGTATGCTTCCTAATATGAGCACAGTTCTGCTGGCTATATGCTCAAGCTGGTCAGCTCCCAAGTGAAACAGTGTATCCAGCCAGTGCTGTATAAGCTGATAGAAAACATCATTGAAATCCCAAATATCCACAGTGGAGAAACAAGTGTTAGAAAAATAACTGTCAGGATTTATAGCATGCCCTTCGCAACCCCCAGGAAATCCCAAAATGCTTTGCAACCATATAAACAGCTTCAATGTGTAGTCACTATTATATTACGTGAGGTTTGTAATTTATATGTATTTTAATATCGGTTATTTTTGAATTTGGATTTTGAACTAAGTGACATGTGGATTTTGGTCTATGTGTATGAGGGTATTTACTGATTAACTTGTCAGCTATTTGGAGCCACGGCTTTGTTTAAAACGGTATTGGTTAAATAGGGTGTGATTTTGCGAATTTTTTTGAGGAAGGGTCACTGGACTCAAAATGTTAACTCTGATTTCTCTCCACAGTTGCTGCCAGACCCGCTGAGCTTTTCTAGCAATTTCTAAATTAAATCTATAGATGTGACAGGGGAGTAAATTGTCTCTAGTATTTGAGCAATATAAAGTAATAGTATTGGAATAGGTGGAATTGTATTTACGGTGTTTCGAAATCTTTAAAGTTGTTATATACACATATCTTATTTTTCTTCTTTATTATATCTCTGTTCTTTTGTATAATTATTACTAAAATCAATAAGCGGCATTGCGTGCTTGTGTTTCAGTGAACTACTGCCTCAATAAACACAAAAAAAATGATCAATCGATCCAAATTTGGTGTCAGATTTGATTTGTCTGTTGATAACCTGAGCTGGGATCGTAACAATTGTGCTGCAGGAACTAGATAGAGAGCGGGGGATCTGGGCAATGTCTTTTCCATCACGGATTCTATTGTATTGCTACAGTTGCTCTCTGAATTATTTTAATCAATGACTTCACTTGCTACTTTTGCCCCCTTTAATAAACGCTCTGAACCTCCCAATAAATGTTGTGTGTAAATACTCTCACTAACATTCCCTGACGGTTTAATTAAATGGAAATAACTTTATAAAACAATTGCCTTTAATTTGATCAAGACTGCAGCATTTATTGTATTCCTTCATGATCTTGCAGAAAAGATGAGCTTTAGAAGGGGATGCCCTTAAGCTACAAGGTTAAGCTGTACATAAACAAGCTGCTAGCTGTTTGCATTCTGGAAAGAAGGCCCAGCCAGATGTGTGGCTAACATATGGCTCATATCTTCACAGCTTAAAAACAGATGGGTCATCTTGAAGGGGAGCTGCGCTTATTGCACAGAGATTGTGGCAGACCAGACTAGAAGATGCGAAGAAAAGTAAAAATGCAAATGGTGTAACAACTGGGGATAGAGAAAAAGGGCACCCAGGTTTTCTGATGCAGCAGAGCCCTAACCCTACCCCTAACCCAAACCCCATCGCAGATGCAGCACTGTCTTTTTATTGGATGTAACCAATAAAAACATCTGGAAAATGCAAGACTACGAAACTGGACCAAGCAGACCATATTAAAAATATGAAAGGAATTAACTAGTTGCAAAAAATCTAATTTGGAACTTACACATCACAGTTTCTTAAATTTAGAAAAATAAATTGACTTTCATAACCTCAGAACATCTCAACATACTTCAGGCAATGACACACTTTGAATTTTAGTTGCTGTTTCTCCAGCCAGCATGTGACAGCCAAACTGCAATTTGATGATGACCAAATGATCTATTTTAATCTAATATTGATTGAGGGATAAAATTTGTGGAAATAAAGAAGCAGAACCCTCCCACATTTCTTCTAAAAAGAGTGCCGAGAGTGTTTGCATTCACCGACGGAAACAAATGGGACCTTGGCTTAAAGTCTCTGCCAAAAGTCAGCATCTCTCCCAGTGCAGCACTCTTTCAGTACTGGAGAGCCCTAGAGTGCCAGTCTAGCTGTTAGTGCCCGAGTCACTGGATTAGAACTTGAGCCCACAGTCTATATATTACCAACAGAACAACAATTATTGAAACATTTCTTAAGATGAAACACCATTCTAATTAGTTTAATTTAGTCTTAAAGTCATCCATGGTAAAAATATTTACTTTTGTTAAACATGCAGAATACATTGCCTTTACATGGTCTACATCGTAGCTGCTTATGAGATATGTTGAAACTAGAGGTTACGTCTCCCTGTCAGGACACTGTATCAACTTATGCCACCAAATTAAAATGTGCATTATGAGTATCTTCCCTAGTAGGAGGTCACCTTTCTGAACAGGACACAAGAAACAAGAGCAGGAAAAGGCAATTCAACCCCTGAAGCAGTCCCATGGTCTTCTGGGACCATGGTGATGTTTCTATTCTGTAACTATGCCCTCTGGTTGGAGATCTCCCACCAGTGGAAACAGAATCATTAAGAGCATTGATGCATATTTAACTTGACCAGGCTTTCCCCAAAGGAAGTGGCAGGAGATTATTACCAGCTCCTAAGCCAGCAGTCAGACTCCCATCACCAGCATTAAATGCTATTCAGTAAAACAGAGGTAAAATCATTACAGCCTCAAAATACCATAGGGAATTGAACCCATTGTGTTGGCATCACTCTACATTTCAAACCAGGTGTCCGGCCAACTGAACTGACCTACTCCCTATGCCATCCACTGTCCACAGCTAAACACTTGATTTGGTGGAACAACAAAATAATTTGCAAGTTCAGCAAGAACTGAAAGCTATATGCCTAGATAAGATTGCTATCTCCAGAAGCAGGATGATACAAAATTTCAGCGCGTCTTCTCTGCTAAAAGTAACTCATCTCTCATTGCTATTATCCTTTCAAAAGCGAAGATATGGATTCCGCCAGCTCAATCTTTCCAGAATGTGTTGAGAAGCTTCACATGATTTTACCAAGAATAAAACAAGGGGTTCTGCTGAAGCAGTTTGAGAAACTGGAAGCTACATTAGAAAATAGAGCCACAAAAGTTCTCAAATCTCTGGGTTTCTGCCTGAACCACATGCAAATTGGCATAGAGTAAATAAAACAGGGAATTAATTGTGTTGCTTGAATAGTGTGTGGGAGAGACATGGAGCAAACAGCCATGTGTTCATGACTAGGTTTATCTGTTTTAATGATGTTGGTTGAAAGATAAATATTGGTCAGGACACTGGAAATAACCTCCCCGTGCTTCAAAATAGTGCTTTGGGATCTTTTACATCTATCTCAGACATATGGTGTAATGGTGGCTCAGTGGTTAGCACTTCTACCTGACAGTGCCAGGGACCCAGCTTGGATTCCAAACTCGAGTGACTGTCTGTGTGAAGTCTGCACATCCTTCATGTGTCTGTATGAGTTTTCTCCAGCTGGTCTGGATTTTATTTTTTGTGTGGGAAGAAGCCAGAGCATCTGGAGGATCCCACATAGACACTCACACAGTTCAAAGATGTGTGGGTTAGGTAGATTGGCCATGGGAAATGCAGGGTTACAGGGATAGAGTAGAGACGGCTGGGTCACTGCTCAGAGGATTGGTGTAGGTGTGATGGGCCGAATGTCCTGATTCCACAATGTAGGGATTCTATGGCCAGATGGGCTTCAGTTTTCTTTTGGAGTAAGACAGACAATTTTCAGTTTATGGAAAGGAATTTTCTTTCTATGACTATAACAAGCCTATAAATTTACATGAAAATCGCCAACTTCATATTTGCAATATAGTGATCTTTGCCCCCCGCCCCCCACCCCCACCCCCACCCCCACCCCCGGCAGAAGAGGCAAGTAACTTATAAAAGGGAAGATTCTTCTTTGTATTGATGCAATCATGCAAGACCTAGCAGCAAAGTTGCATTCTGTGAAAATGTGCAAATTGCTCTCCGAACATAATAACAATTTAGCAAATGAATTTCAATGTTACAACCGATTATGGGTCCAGATTAGATTTAGATTGATTCTTTTAAATATTTAGTTCATCACCTGAAAGACTACACCTTGGACTGTGCTGTTGTGTACTGAAGCAACCATTTAGCGTTTTAGACATAACAACGTAGAGCGAGACTTGAGTCTGACTCAGAGGTGAGCGTGCAACTGAACAGCTGATGTTACGAGATATTTCACAGAAGTCATCATAATGCATGTTAGTGTGTGGAAGAACCACAGGATTTCAGGCACTGCAAATCTTTAATTTATGACAACTGTTTCTGAAAATTCTTATCCCAACGCCACCCCTGGGAAGGAAATGCCTCTTTTAAACTTGTTGAAACTCCCGTCAAAGGCATATATAACAAGACTCTTCTGCAGTGATCCCATTCAATATTCCTGCAGAACTGGATTCTGTGGTGTTCAAAAACAGGTTTCTAAACTGGAGCAATGATCTCAGATGCTTACTTAAAGGAATTCTCAATCATACAATATAAACCATAGCTGGGATTCTTTTGCCTTGAGATGGAGAGGACTGACAGAGTATGGTTTATGACAAACATATGATGAACTCGTCCTCACCCTCAACAACTTCTCTTTCGATTCCTCCCACTTCCTACAGACAAAGGGGGTGGCCATGGGCACCCACATGGGCCCCAGCTATGCCTGCCTCTTTGTAGGTTACGTGAAACAGTCCCTCTTCTGCACCTACACAGGCCCCAAACCCCACCTCTTCCTCCGTTACGTTGATGACTGTATCGGTGCCGCCTCTTGCTCCCCAGAGGAGCTCGAACAGTTCATCCACTTCACCAACACCTTCCACCCCAACCTCAAGTTCACCTGGGCCATCTCCAACACATCCCTCACCTTCCTGGACCTCTCAGTCTCCATTTCAGGCAACCAGCGTGTAACTGATGTCCATTTCAAGCCCACTGACTCCCACAGCTACCCAGAATACACCTCCTCCCACCCAACCTCCTGCAAAAATTCCATCCCCTATTCCCAATTCCTCCGCCTACGCCGCATCTGCTCCCAGGATGAAGCATTCCACTTCCGCACATCCCAGATGTCCAAGTTCTTCAAGGACCGCAACTTTCCCCCCACAGTGGTCGAGAACGCCCTTGACCGCGTCTCCTGCATTTCCCGCAACACATCCCTCACACCCTGCCCCCGCCACAACCGCCCAAAGAGGATCCCCCTCGTTCTCACATACCACCCCACCAACCTCCGGATACAACACATCATCCTCCGACACTTCCGCCATCTACAATCCGACCCCACCACCTAAGACATTTTTCCATCCCCATCCTTGTCTGCCTTCCGGAGAGACCACTCTCTCCGTGACTCCCTTGTTCACTCCACACTGCCCTCCAACCCCAGCACATCTAGCACCTTCCCCTGCAACCGCAGGAAGTGCTACACTTGCCCCCACACCTCCTCCCTCACCCCCATCCCAGGCTCCAAGATGACTTTCCATATTAAGCAGAGGTTCACCTGCACATCTGCCAAAGTGGTATACTGTATCCATTGTACCCGGTGTGGCTTCCTCTACATTGGGGAAACCAAGCGGAGGCTTGGGGACCATTTTGCAGAACACCTCCGCTCAGTTCGCAATGAACAACTGCACCTCCCAGTCGCGAACCATTTTAACTACCCCTCCCATTCTTTAGATGACATGTCCATCATGGGCCTCCTGCAGTGCCACAATGATGCCACCTGAAGGTTGCAGGAACAGCAACTCATATTCCACTTGGGAACGCTGCAGCCCAATGGTATCAATGTGGACTTCACCAGCTTCAAAATCTCCCCTTCCCCCAATGCATCCCAAAACCAGCGCAGTTCGTCCCCTCCCCCCACTGCATCCCAAAACCAGCCCAGCCTGTCTCTGCCTCCCTAACCTGTTCTTCCTCTCACCCATCCCTTCCTCCCACCTCAAGCCGCACCTCCATTTCCTACCTGCTAACCTCATCCCACCTCCTTGACCTGTCCGTCTTCCCTGACCTATCCCCTCCCTACCTCTCCACCTATACTCTCCTCTCCACCTATCTTCTTTTCTCTCCATCTTCAGTCTGCCTCCCCCTCTCTCCCTATTTATTCCAGAACCCTCACCCCATCCCCCTCTCTGATGAAGGGTCTAGGCATCTTGTGCTCCTGAGATGCTGCTTGGCCTGCTGTGTTCATCCAGCTTCACACTTTATTATCTTGGATTCTCCAGCATCTGCAGTTCCCAGTATCTTTGATATAATGGTGACATGCAGGTGAGACCAGCTACTCCATCAAGTCTCTCTTGTATGGTCACAATAACCAGTTGAGCATTATCAGCTTCAACATGAACCACCTTAGCTCCATTGTCTTCAAGCAGGGGGGAAACATAGGTCAATTTGTGAGAAACAAAAGTCAGGAAATCCCTCTATGACCCCTAAAGATAAGCAAGATGAGTTTCAGGAACTACAGTGACAATGGGACACCTGATTTGTTGCCCCATTTATGAGCAGTGCTGCACACTCATGCTCAGCATCCTGTTTCTGACTTCACTCATGGGACATGGTAGTAGTTGACTGGGTCCAGCATTTATTGCCCATACCTAGTTGCCCTTGAGAAGGTGGTGGTGAGCTGCCTTCTTGAACCATTGCGGTCCACTTGCTGTCAAACCACAATGCCATTACGGAGGGAATTCCAGGACTATGATCTCGTGACTGTGCAAGAACAGTGATAGATTTCCAAGTTGGGGTGTTGGGTGGCTTGCAGAGGGTGGCATACCCATGTACCTGCTGCCCCTGTCCTTCTGAATGGCACTGGTCATGGGTTTGGAAGGTACTCTCGAAGGAGCCTTGGTGAACTTCTCCAGTGCATCTTGAAAATAGTACACACTATTGCTACCGAGTGTAGGGGCCGGTGGGTGCGAATTCTTGGGAACGTGGTACCAATCCCAGTGGGCGGTGACAAGCTTCTTGAGTGGTGTTGGAGCTGCGCTGATCCAGGCAAGTGAGAGTTCTCCGCCACACTCTTGACAATTATTTTCTAGATGTGGAAACAGGCCCTTCAGCCCAACAAGTCCACACCAACCCTCAGAGCATCCTACCAAGACCCATTCCCCTATAGCCCACCTAATCTACAGACCCCTGAACACTATGGGCAATTTAGCATGGCCAATTCACCTAGCCTGCACATCTTTGGACTGAGGGAGGAAACCAGAGCACCCGGAGAAAACACAGACACAGGGAGAATGTGCAAACTCCACACAGACAGTCACCTGGGTTGCTGGCGCTGTGAGGCAGCAGTGCTAACCACAGAGCCACTGCACTGCACCCAGTGATGCTAATTCAGTGGTGCTAATACCATTGAATGTCAAAGTGCAGTGGTTAGTTTGTCTCTTATTGAAGATAGTCATTCCCTGGCATTTGTGTGGCGTGAATGTTACTTGCCACTTGTCAGCCTAACGAAGTCCCACTCACCATGATTGCTGATAACAAGCTTCAAGACTGTATGACCCTCTACAGAAAGGAAACCCTTTTGGCATCAAATTTAGTTGTATACTGATATAACTTATTTATATGAATAATATGTCTTTTAGTAGCTTCACAATTCAAATATTGCATTTGGTTGACTCTACATTATATCATTATTCAACAGATCCTAATGACGCTTGGTCTCATATTCATCTTCTAGGACAACACTAGTTTCCTTCTCTGTACCATTGGCAGACATCTATTCAGTTGCCTTAGTCCTCAACCCCTGGATTCTCTGCCTAAACCTCTCCACTTCTATTTCTCAACCCTCATTTAAGATGCTCCTTAAAATTTACTACTTTAACCATCTGCTTCAATGGTTTTATTTTGTTGCACAGATATTAAAATTCTTAGGAAATTTCACTATTTTAAAGACATTGAACATCATCGTTGAGTGTCAGTGTCTTAGATCCGGCAGGTGGGATATGACTGAGAGTAATGTGTTTGAAAAGACTGCAGTGCCAGTCAATCATCTCCAATCCTGTAATCTGGATAATTGAAGTTATGAGCCTGAAAACACTCTGAAGGGAAGGGTCACCTGACCTGAAGTGTTAACTCTGTTTTCTCTCCACAGCTACTTCCAGACCTGCTGTGTTTTTCCAGCATTTTCTGATTTTGATAACTGAAATTACCAATGTCGATGCCAGTCTTGCAACAGGAACAAAAAGTTCACAAGGATCATTCAGTTCCTTTAACAGAGAAGCATGGTATTGGTGTCCCATCTGACATACACTTGGATAGTAAGCAGACAGAGACAGAATAACTTCATCTTTAACTAATGGCATTCCAAACTACAGACCATCATTGGTTGCATACATCTAGCTATCTGTGCACTCGTGAACAACCACAGCTGACTGGAAAGCAGGAGCAGGAAGAATTACTTTCACATTGATGTACAATCCTCTTGAAAATAATACTTGCCACTAAGCTTCCTTTGACATTTGCAAAAGTAAACCATCAACATTCTTTGCTATGGCTGTATTTCTTTCGATGAATTTATTCACAAGAGGATGTTTCCCTTGAAAGACTGGATGCAGTTCAAAAATAATTAGCCTCCCATCTAAAGCAAAGTTGAGAAAGAACTTCTTCTCAGAGTTTTTAACGCATGGAATTCTCTTCCACCAAAGTGGAGGCTTGGGGTCACTAAGTATGCTCAAGGCTGAGTTAGACAGGCTTTTATTGACATGGGAGTCAAGGGTAAAGGCAAGCAGGAAAATTGAGTTAAGGCTACAATCGGATCAGCCACAATCTTAGGAAAGGGTGATATAGGCTTGAGAGGATTAATGGTTTACTCTTTGTCCTTTTCTTCGCTTTATTAAAATTTATGTTGCACACAGCAGCTCATTCACAAACAGTGATATAATAACAATCAGATAATCATCACAGCCATTTACTGATGATACTGATACAAAATGTCTGATCTCACCACAATGCACATTTGGCAGTGAGGACCCTTGTGCAATAGATAATATGGTTACTTTATGTTTTCAGACTGGTTGGAACTTGGAGTGGAACCTAAGATTCTGCTCCAAACATAGGCTGCAAATTAGAAAACTACAGGACATGCTGTGCAATATGAACATAGTAAGGAATCTGAGCAAAGCAGATGTGGCCACTCATATCCACTATCACAAAGACACATGCACCCTACCTGTTTTTTTTGTTGATGTAGAAATCTGCATTATTTCCAGCTAAAATTGCTTCTGCACATTTCATGTTATTCTATTCTGTGCAACGAAAGAATGATAGACTGTGCAAAACGGAAGGAAGGAATGAATGAATTGCAATGTCTCTTACACATTTTATGTATTTTGCAGGTGAATTGGTCTCTGTGCCATTTCCTGTGGATCCCTGCAGCAACGCGTTCGTCCATCCACAGAAATAACAGTTGTAGATGCTTTCTTAGGTAGCTGCTGGAAAGGAGGGCAACCACAGCCAACATACGAAACACCTGTTATTAGCCTTGTGTCATTTCTGGGCTAATGCAAAAGCACAATATTAAGAATGGTGAAAATTTGAAATAGGAAGAGAAAATGTAGTCAAGACACAACACGTCTGGCAGCATTTGCTGGAGAGGGGAAAGAGTTAGTAATTCAAGTTCTAACATAAGCTCACTTTTTTTTTCTCTCTCTCTCCACAGATATTACCAGACATGCTGAAAATTTCCAGCACTTCCTGTTTTTATTTCATTCCCAGATTTTCCTGTGTTGGGTCATCACAAGGTCTCGTTGCTAACAAATGCACAAATTGTCTCTTATTCAGAACTAGGCAATGTCAATGATGAAAGATCATTGACCTCAAATGTTAAATTACTGCTTCACTTCCCAGAAGCTGCCTCACCTGCTGAGTCTTCTTAGCTCTCTGAGTTCTTAATGCAAATTTCCAGCATCATGTATTTACAGTAGTTACAGAAACTAACTTGTGTCGTGGGTGGAGATGAGGTGTCGTCTAGCTCAGACAGCTGGCCAGCTGGTTTGTGGTATAACAGCTCTGGCAATAGTGTGGGTTCAATTTCTCCACTATCTCTCTCTAATGAGAGAGGAATCCTATGATTCGCTGAGACAATAGTCAAATTATCTTAACCTTGTTAACTCAGGCCTGCAGCAGCCCAATGCAAGGGCTCTAATTTCCACCTATGCACTTTCCAGTCCTCTGGACTCAACATTACTAATGACAATTCCTGTCCTCCCATTTGATTTCAGTCATGCATAATGTATGTTCTTCATAGATTTGTTTTCAGCAGATCTAATGTCTATTGTTAAGGAAAAGTCATGATACTTCAAGCAGACTATAGGGCTGAGCACTCAATAGAAACAGATGATTGGTGGTGATTTAACCTGAAGGTCACCACACCTCAAGGGAAAGAAGAAGTTGAGAAAGAGAGCCCTATGTTGTAACCTCAGGTAGTGCAGAAACTAAACCCACACTGTTGGGAACACTCCACTTTGCAAACCAGCCATCCAGCCAACTGAGCTAACCAACACCCTCCCTTTTAATTAACCCTGGACACTTGCTTTGTAAATTCTCTACAACTATAACCAATCATTTTGCTTTTTGTTCTGTAACATTTTGATCTCTAACCTCCTTCACCCTCTGACCACTCCCTGACCTTCCCTTTTGTTCTAGTTGCTCCTCCCCACCTTTCTTGACAGCACAAAACCCTTTACTTTTCCACCTCTCTTCCATTCTGAAATGGAGTCATTGGATTTGAAACTTTAACTCTGTTCCTTTCTCCACGTGTTTGCTGAATTGCTGAGTTTGTGCAGCACTTCTCATTTTTTATTTCAGATATCCAATGTCTGTCGTATTCTGCACTTGTTCCAACATTGTTTGTCTCATTTAGTGGCTCATAACCATTTGAACCCACATGAAAACAAATGATACTAAAGCCCATTTCTCACAACTTTGCTAGATGCCACTCAATTCATTGGATTCCATTTGGTACTTTACTGCAGTTTCCACTTATAACAAGAATCAGAGACATGGCCTGATTGCTCTGTACCTAAGATGAATATTTTTCAACAGTATTCACTCTAGAAAATGACAATGTTGTCGAGGAGAATACGGAGATACAGGCTACTAGACTAGGTGGGATTGAGGTTCACAAGGAAGAGGTATTAGAAATCCTACAGAGGGTGAAGATAGATAAGTCCCCTGGGCCGGATGGGATTTATCCTAGGATCCTCTGGGAAGCCAGGGAGGAGATTGCCGAGCCTTTGGCGTTGATCTTTAATTCGTCATTGTCTACAGGAATAGTGCCAGATGACTGGAGGATAGCAAATGTGGTTCCCCTGTTCAAGAAGGGGAGTGGAGACAACCCTGGTAATTATAGACCAGTGAGCCTTACCTCAGTTGCAGGTAAAGTGTTGGAAAAGGTCATAACGGATAGGATTTATACTCATCTAGAAAAGAATAACTTGATTAGGGATAGTCAGCACGGTTTTGTGAAGGGAAGATCGTGCCTTACAAACCTTATTGAGTTCTTTGAGAAGGTGACCAATCAAGTAGATGAGAGTAAACTGGTTGATGTGGTGTATATGGATTTCAGCAAGGCGTTCGATAAGGTTCCTCACAGTAGGCTATTGTACAAAATGCGGAGGAATGGAATTGTAGGAGATATAGCAGTTTGTATCGGAAATTGGCTTGCTGAAAGAAGACAGAGAGCGGCAGTTGATGGAAAATGTTCATCCTGGAGACCAATTACTAGTGGTGTACCACAAGGGTCAGTGTTGGGTCCACTGCTGTTAGTCATTTTTATAAATGACCTGGATGAAGGCATAGAAGGATGGGTTAGTAAATTTGCAGACGACGCTATGGTCAGTGGAATGTGGATAGTGACGGAGGATGCTGTAGGTTGCAGAGAGACATAGATAAGCTGCAGAGCTGGGCTGAGAGGTGGCAAATGGTGTTTAATGCAGACAAATGTGAGGTGATGCACTTTGGTAGGAGTAACCAGAAGGCAAAGTACAGGGCTAATGGTAAGATTCTTGGTAGTGTAGATAAGCAGAGAGATATCGGTGTCCATGTACACAGATCCTTGAAAGTTGCCACCCAGGTTGACAGGGCTGTTAAGAAGGCATACAGTGTTTTAGCTTTTATTAATAGACGGATCGAGTTCCGGAACCAAGAGGTTATGCTGCAGCTGTACAAAACTCTGGTGTGGCCGCACTTGGAGTATTGTGTACAATTCTGGTTACCGCATTATAAGAAGGATGTGGAAGCTTTGGAAAGGGTGCAGAGGAGATTTAATAGGATGTTGCCTGGTATGGAGGGAAGGTCTTACGAGGAAAGTCTGAGGGATTTGAGGCTGTTTTCATTAGAGAGAAGAAGGTTGAGAGGTGACTTAATTGAGACGTATAAAATAATCAAAGGGTTAGATAGGGTGGATAGGGAGAGCCTTTTTCCTAGGATGGTGACGGCGAGCACGAGGGGGCATAGCTTTAAATTGAGGGGTGAAAGATATAGGACAGATGTCAGAGGTGGTTTCTTTATTCAGAGAGTAGTAAGGGAATGGAACACTTTGCCTGCAACGGTAGTAGATTCACCAACTTTAGGTACATTTAAGTCGTCATTGGATAAGTATATGGACGTACATGGAATAGTGTTGGTTAGATGAGCTTCAGATCGGTATGACAGGTCGGCACAACATCAAGGGCCGAAGGGCCTGTACTGTGCTGTAATGTTCTATGTTCTATGTTCAATGTCAAGGTAATTACGTTGAACTCTATGATGTCTTAAGCATTTAGATGCTAGGAAATGCATATTAAGAATAATGACTACAAAACTGTACTCTGTAATTCATTTGGTGCTTTTCTACTGGAGCATGGAGAGGTTAAAATTGGTAGCCACAGCCATGCCTGGAATGACAATAGTGTGAGCAACTCTAGGAAGCTTGCAGAATTCATGCTACTTCAAGCGAAAGGGAATAGTGTGTATAGTGTTACTGGAAGAGCTCTTACAAGCTATGGTCATGCAAGGAGAGTGGGATTGGACTTTTGCAGGGAGTTCCATGGAGGTCAAATGACTCAGAGTAGAAAGCAGAAAGACAGTAGAGAGGGGGAGCTGTGCACAGAGGACAGAGGAGAGGGTGTCACAGTAGAAGGCCACATCCATGTAGGCTTTTCAGGGACCACTCATGTCTCCATCTCAGCCATGATCTGTGTCTCAGGAAGCTATGATTTACAAACTAAATGATTTGTTCAATGGTGCCATCCTCTCCATCTGGACCGGCAGCCAGAAAGCAGGACACATATGGCACTGCCACTAGTAATCAGTGTCACTACTGCATCCACTTTCTAAGCTTGCAGATCCTTCCCAGGATAGAGCAAAGAAAATTACCAAGGCCTCACAGTTCACTATATATGGTTACATTAGGGTAATCACAGAGGCCTTTTATACATGGGAAGGAACTTTCCCTTGTTCCCTTGAAGTTGAGAAATGTATGAGTGGGTGAGTGGCCTTGTGAGGATGGCTGCACTCCCAGTAGTGTTGGGACCCATTGTCTGCACACACATATTTCTACAAATATCACTTATGACAGAAAAGCCCATTCTCTAAAACTTTATCGGACCACACTTTCAGCAATACATACATATGGATAAAATGAACTAACCACTCTTGCAGATTCCCTTAATTCTTGTCTTGTGGGTGCCTTTGCCTGAGCTAGTGCTTCTATGTTAGTGCTATCCCATAGGCTACAGCATGACCCGGTGAAAAACTATTGATCGGGGAGACTAGCGATGAGTTGCCCTGGATGTTTTAGGGTCTGAATTTTGACTGTGTCATTGGGGCTGCAGTACACACTCACTGGCTGAGAGGTTTCAGCAAGACCACTGGCACAGTAGCAACAGTGGGAGCAGGAATGTTATCTTTAGTGAGGCAGAGAATAAGTTCTCATATTTCAGACCTCCTGTCACCAACTCCCTTAAACCTAACACCACACAAGCTGTTATTTGGGAGGTGGATTGCATTCATGCCTGGAAAGCCCCTTTGAGTGCTTGAAATCTGCAGTTGCAGCCAAGTATGGTAGCAAGTGTGAATTCCATGACCTGTCTGAGCTTCCACTGCAGTGCTAATACATTGGGAGACTTTCCATTGTGTTACACTGGGCAGTTTATCATATGAATCTACCAGTGGTCTTATGAAGTTGGCCACCTCCTTCTACGCCAGAAAGGGTCAACAATGGGCTTTGCACAAAATCTTGTGTTATGTTGGAGCCATAATCTTCATGCCCTTTGGCAGTGACAACAGGCTGTTTGAGCTCAGCCAATGCACCTCTGTGCGCATCATAATGATCAAGTTAGGAAGATACCCAACTCCTCGGTATGGTACACTTCAGAGTCAATGATAGCAGAGCTTGATTGTAAAGGGAGGTGAAATTGCTGATTTGATAAATGATGATATTACCATACAGTGAATAATTTGGTGTAAGACATTAGCCAGCCAGGTTCCTGAAGTTAACAAAGGAAGAGTTTGTTTTATTTGTAAAACTCACTCAAGCAAAAACACAATTTATTAAGCTGTAACCCAGGGTTATCCGACCCTTTCAGGTGACGGGCCGCATTTCAGTTATTTCTTATTCAGGACAACAGTGATGCTTTCATACAAGAATGGGAGTTGGAGGGTGGGTGTGCAAGGGGTTGCCAGCAAGAGTGCATGATTTGGGGGTTGGGGTTAAATGTTTAAATTCTTAGGACTAGGATTGGGGTGCAGTAGACATCCTATGAATGGAGGCAGACAGCAACTCTGTCACGTCTCTTTGTCCCTTCCTCCTTCTTCTGTTTCTCTCACCCCCACCTATCTCCTTTCACCATTTCTCCTCACTTCCCTCCTGCTTTCTTCCCTTCCTTCTCTATATTTCCCTCCATCTCTCTCTCTCTCCCACTCACTGTATTCCTCAAGATAGCAAACATTTTCCAGATGGTTCCACCTCCAGTTGATGATCCCTGTTGTTGTCATTCACTCAATTCCAACAGTGTAGACTTTCGCTTCACCTCTCCCCCAAGCCAAATGACCCTCTCCTTAACTCATCCCAATCTCACACCCCACTCATCACTTAAGCATTGTCAAAAGCTGGTAGGCTGCAGGAAATTCCAAAAAAAGGTTGAAGAATTTCAAACTGTACAACACAGTACCTTTCATTTGTTAAAGGGGGGTTACTGAGCAGTTGTTGAGCCAGATAAAAAGTCTTTGATGACTGGACTGTTGCCCATGGGCTGTATTTCAGACAAAGTGCACAAATGTATCCAACACAAATAAATCATACACTATCTTCCCAAAAATGCAATAAACAACAACAAAACTCTGCACAGTATCAGATCTTAAAACCTGACCAAGTAACAATTTGAGTCAGGAAAGAACATACCTCACAGAATGTCCAGGGACGTTACTCCAGATTCCCCATCATAGCTGCAGGTACAAGGGTTTTTTACTGATCCAGTTATCCTGCAATTGTGACTGGACTGATTCTCTGGAAAAGTGAAGCTGGTTTGGAATTCTCACGCAAGAACTCTCAAGCTGCAGCAGTAAAAACTTCTGTTGGGCCTCCAAACCAACAGCTAAGCTTTGAATGAGAGATGTTTCAAAGACAGAGAGAGATGGATAAGACTCTTCTGTCCCATGGCAGCCTTACACTGATTATTACTTCAAAATTCAGTCCTTTTTCTTTATTTTTGATTATGGACTGTTTTTAGGCCAACTATGATTGAAGGTTTGTTGCACTTTTTAAAAGCAATTTACCAGATACTCATTGTAAGTGATGTTTACACAGCTGCTTGCTCACATTTTTGGAGAAGTCTAGAGACAGATAAGTTAGAGTAAAGCACTATGTGTGAATGGTGATTTGACCAGCAACAAGTAGCTGATTGGTCTGTGGTATGGTGACCAGTATTAATGACAAAGCCCATCTGCCTGCCAACAATTATATGATTAGCTCTGAAGAAGCTGAGCAGCTTTTTGGTGTGAAAGTTGTGGAGAATCCATCAGAAACTAGGGTTCTGTCTTTCTCTAAAACATAAAACACCTCAAACTTGAATAAAGCTAGTTGCTGTAAACTGTGCATTTTATTTAATCAGTAAATCAGAGACGTTACTGGTATGAACCAGCCACCTTTGCCTCTGATAAGTAAGCAAAAGTATCTGGAAAAGGAAGATGAAGGAGCAGTGTCTTGAAATACCAATAGGATCATCTCAGCAAACCCCAAAGACAGGGACCATTAGACTGGCTTGCCAATCTTTCCTTCCATTCATAACACCAATGTTTCATTTCTTATGCCTGTGAATGATTCTGTATGTGTGTGTGAGTGTGAAGGAGACTTTATAAGAGGGTTAGAGATTTTACTAGTGGAGCTACATATGGAAGGTTGATAATTGTTTACTATTGCTAAAATCCATCTATTTGTAACAAACTGTAATCATTGTTAGGGACAAAGACCTGGTCCATGCTTCCTGTCAACCTGAGTCACGAACACAAGAAAAGTAACTTTTCACAGTTTTACAAAATCATTAACTTTTAAAAAGACTTCAGGAACACTGGGGGTTCGTTTCCAGCATGCTACTCCCCAGTGTGGTACAACAATACCTGCTATATGGGTCATCTGAATATCTCTGAAATCTCAGTTGAGCAGTATGTGTTCTTCACAAATGTAACATTTTTGTTTCTCTGACCAGCTTTGAAGTGCATTTTTTTCAAATGCTTCATGAAATACAAAGCCAGAAATGAAAAGCACATTCATATTCTGGACAACACATACATGAGTTGATGATAACACAGTATGGAGCGGGAGGAACACAGCATGCCAGGGAGCATCAGAGGAGCAGGAAAGTTGACATTTCGGCTTGGGGCCATTCTTCAGAAATGTATGTTGATTAGTCTTTTGCTGTGTGCGCTCCCATCAATGTCCTTATATGATCTTCCCACCACAGAACACATCTGTGGCCTCTTCCCCCACAGGAGGAGGGTTGACACAAGAACTAGCTTTGTCTTCTGGCCTGGTCACATCCCACTTCTCCTAAGTGATTCTTTTTGTGCTGGCCCAGTTTCTAACAGCCTCTGAACTCTGCACAGTGTTCATATCTGAGCTGGTAGCTGTGAGTCCCTTACATAAGTCCCATTTCTTCACTAGATGTCTAGTCATGCTCTTAGCCTTCATTATGAGTATGTTCTTGGACGCCAGATAGCACTGAAAGGGAGGGGTGACAAACAGGCAATCCATGACCAGGTTTACAATTCCCATTCCTTTGTTCTCAGCACAGCAGATCTATTTATGCCTTTCACTCCCCCAATTTACACCTATTTTATATCTCTATCCCTCCTTTACCACCATTGTCACTGCCTTTGTCTTTTGCTCTGGGCACTCTCACTGCACGTTCCACTCATTCTTCCTCCTCCTTGTCTGTCAATAGCATATATCCACCATTTTTCAGGTCCTTGCAGTTCTGATTAACCGTCATATTAGACACAGAAAGTTTACTCTCGTTCTCACTCCACAGATGTTTCCAGTCCTGCTGCATTTCTTCAGCATTTCCGTCCTTAGGTGCATGACCATGGCATTGCTATTTTATCGTTGATGCCAGCTTTCATGATGAAGATGAAACCGACTTCTGCGGGTACATAAAGCAAGAATGTACAGGCATCTTGAATGTTCTTGACGTCAAGTGTTGCACAGCCGCAGTCACCTTTGCACCCAGACCTTGCAGCAATTCTTCAAGTGACAGAGGTGATGTGGACAGGCATGTCACCTCCCACCAGTTCCCTCTTGTTCTCTCCTGTTATATGTGACTCTGTCCCGTAAGTGAGAAAAGTCAGCGAGTGCACTTTCATGTGTTTCTTTGAAGTGCCTGCCATAGCAGAATGCATGTGGAAGCTTTTAGTGGGCATGAAGCTTGCAACATTGCTAAGTGTAACAGGGTGCATATGAATTTGAGGCATGATACTCAAGTGTCAGTGGCTGCTGATGGGTGAGCAATGGGCATGAGATGTGTTGAGTGGCACATGAGGCAAGTCTGAGATGGCATTTAAAGATGCATGCTCTGGTCTTTGCCACGTTTGAGGCCATTGAATTTTTTTACGGTATGCAACCAGTCCTTAGGACTAGACTGTTTGAATTAGTTACCTACTCACATTTCTGTCAATGTGTATGTGAGTCTCACATGCCTCTCTGCAGAAAATAATAGTCTCTCCCCATCACCAGCTCCTGGACTGATACCTCCAGTGATCCATTAAAGAAGCTGGGAGATCTGCTTCTCCATTGCTACATTATGTTCCCTTTAAGAAAAAAACTCTGAAAATCGCCCTGCTGTAGCCAGAATGTATCTCCCCTTTAGGAAGTACAGATTACCTTGAACTCATACTAACTTCCCATGCACTCAGCTACCTGCTGAGCTCATAGACAGTCTTGCATACATTTAGCATGAGGCTGTACATCACAATAATGAACAGGCGGTATGATGCTTACATGCTGGGCCTATCGCCTGCAAAGTGACCCTATCAAATTTTCAGCCCAGTGTCTTTGGCATTTCACACACGTGAACAGAATGTCAAAATTCTGCAGTAAGCAACATTTGACTGTCAACCTGTTGTGAATAGGATATTAAAATCCATGGAATGTCTTACTGTGAGAAAGCGGCTAAACTCACAGTAGTTAATTTGCGTTTTATACCACTCTGTTGTACATCAGTTTTGTCATCAGTGTTAAGAGATATGAGAAATGAAACAGAAGGATCATTGCAATACCTTCCCCCAATCGTGGCAATGTATAATGTTGTTTGTATTAAACATTACTTCAATTATAATATCTTTCTGTGTTTTTCTAAAATATTTTTTATATAAGAGCTTTGTAGATATGAAGTTTTTCGGATATGGTCGTGATTATTATACAATATCCACTATTTTAAAATCTACCATTCTAAGTTCAAGACAAAATGGTTTCTCCTGGAAAGCTTCACTATAGTTTACTGTAAAAATATAATTCATTATAGAAAAATCAATAAAATGTTTACACAGTAAAATTATACACAGAAGTTAACACCTTCAGTCAAAATTATAATTAAAATAAATTCAAAGAAAATGCTTGCTTTTATTCATTAACTTCAATGGTACTTTTTTTTGAAAGATTATTGCTTTTCTCAACCTCTCAAAAAAGATTTATATTCTTCTACTGGAAACAAAAATGATTACATTCAGCAAGCAAGACAGTGTTATGTGCTGTTATCGGCTGCCTTCAATCTGGACTTTACAATTTAACTAACTCTTATTATGATTAATCTCATCACTGACACTTCTCTATGCATGTTGACTGCTCAAATACAGATTGTGTACACTGACTCTGCTGACAAAGACTCCTCAACCTCCTGTGCATAAATAAGCGGCTTTCTAAGTTATTCAGCATAATCTGGCACTGTGACTCACCCTCAAAAACTCCAATGATGCATATCACATAAACACGCTGTAATAAAATCCCAAACCTGGAAATCCAATGCTTGAAAATAGCAGGGATTACAGACATAGGATGTTTATCATGGAAATGGGTCATTCTGCTCAACAAGGTCATAGTGACATTTAAAATCCCCTCAAGACTGCTCCCATTTTTCCTCATCTGAACCCATCATTCTTGCTCAATTGCTTGTCTAGTTTCCCCCAGATTGCAACGATGTCATTCACTTCAATCATTCCCCGTGGGAGTGACTTCTCAGCTACTGATCACTCTTTTAACAAAAGAGCTTCTCCTGAATTCTCCAGTTCTGCTCTTCCTCTGAATACATTCTTTCAAAACCTTTCATAATTTTAAGTACCTCAATTAGGTCACTCACACAGTCTTCTTTTTATTTAAAACCAAAACAGTTCACCCTCTTAATCAATCCATGCATTCCTTAACACCATTCAAACACTTTTATTTTCAACTCTGGTATGTTCACAACTGCAAGGCAAGAGTAGTAAATGATAGCCAATTAATGTACATCTAGAATAAACGGCAGGATTTGTCTTTGGAGAAGATATCGTTTCCATTTAACAACTGTCCACACTGAGAAAGCTGAGTAGGTGTAGCCCCTTGGAACAACACCTGGTCTTAGTGTCATTTTTTATTCATTCACAGTATGAGGGCTTTGTGGGCTGTGTCAACATTTATTGCTATGGTAGTGTTCATGAGTGTGTTCTTGAACCGTTGCAATCCATTTGGTATAGATACAGTCAACATCACTAGTGAGGGAGTTCTATGATTTTGACCCTGCAATGCTGAAGGAATGGTGATATATTTTCAAGTCTGGATGCTGAGTGGTTCAGTAGGAAACCAAAAGATGACAGCGTTTCTACACATCCGCTGTTTCTGTCTTTTTAATGTGGAAGGCTGTTGCATTGCAGCTACCAGAGATTTCTGGCCAACAACGAAACTCTCCCACTCTTACCACCTGCTATGGATGCATTGAAAGAGTTTACAGGTAAATAGGCAACACAGGAGCGAAATACTGAGGACGCTGGAAATCCAAAACAAATACAGATTATGCTGGAGAAACATAACAAGTCTGGCAGCATCTATGGAGAAAAATCAAGTTAGCCTTTTGTGTCTGGTAAAGCTCTTCAGAACTGCTGCCAAACCTGCTGAATTTCACCAACACTCTCTACGTTTGTTTCAATAATCAACATGCTGGTGTGTTATGACACACCTCCTGTGTTGATCCCATTGCTGAGGGGGGATTTGAACTTGGGAGCATCTCACCCAGAAGTGGAAACAGTATCATTGCACCACAAAACCTCCACTTCGAAAGCTTCCTGAGGAAAATGAAACATTTTTAAAAGCATGCATTTTGATGGCGTGTTTATGGGTAGATAAATGTTGCAACCCAACTATGGCCCTCACAAACTCTCATCTGTCAGCAACCAAGGGTGCTCAAGAAAAGTATTTGACATAACTTTGTGGCCACTATCTAATATGTTGAATGGCCCAACTCCTAACTATATTCTTCTTTCCCATTATTACTCTTTTACTAATCTGGTATGCAGTAAAATGCTCACAGTGAAAAATATCCTGATAATTGCCAAGTAGGTTACTACAATCATGTGGTGATTGACATATACTTCTTTGCAATAATTAACTGATCTATTTTCACTGAAATCACACACCTCAGAATTGTTTTTTAGTTAAGGTTTATATTTAGTGTGAAACATCAGATCTCACTTAGACTTATCAGTTCTTTCCTAAAAAATAAAAGATGTTGAGGCCAATGCTTCTGTTGGCCTTTTTGTCGAAATGGTTTGAATGATGTGCTGACTTTATAAGCAAGCTTAATATTTTTAATCCAAGACTAGGTCATGGCCCCTGTTAGTATTTCTGGAGGCACCAATGATGGGATCATATTAATATACTGGGGAATCTAATGATGATTTGATTTATCACTATATTGGATGCTAGTTGACTGAGTTAGCTACAACTAAACTATTCCAGTGTTCCTACACATTCGAGTCTCCTCCTAATTCTCATTAACCAAACCCTCCATTCAATACACACAGAACCCAAGAGCTGACCTTTCTGAATTTATTCATGAGATGTGTGGCTCAACTAGGATTCGTTATCCATCTCTAACAGGTCTTCAGAAGGCGGTAGTGAGCTGCTCCTTGAACTGTCACAATACATCTGATTTGGTATACCCAAGGAGTTTATTTAGGGAGGCAGTCCAAAAAGGATTGGCTCAGTGACATAAAAGATATAGTCACAGTGGCAAATGACCAGGAGCGGAGTTTGCATGTGGTAGTGTCCCCATGCATCTGCTTTATCTTCTTTTGGGGATGGAGGTGGGTGGAAAGAGAGAGAGAGAGAGAGTGTGTGTATGTGTGTGTGTGCATGGAGGGGTTGAAGGAGTAGAGGCTGCAAGTTTGGAAGGTCCTGTCTATGGCTTTCTCCACAGCAGTAGAAACTTCTAGGACATTCAGAATATTCCAGTCACAAGTGAGGGTACTCTGAGAGCTAGCTGACAGGAGCCTCGGTCTTGAGAACATCTTCAGCCTACCACCTCAGCCATTGGCTGGAACTCCACTGAATCTCCTGGGAAATCTCACAAAGGACCACAACTGCACTTCATGGTCCATCTGTCTACTGTCTGGGGAAGGGAGGGGATGTGGGTCTCCCCAGGATGGTTAGCTGTGTTGAGGGAAGAGAGGTTTGAGAACTTTTCTTGCAGCATCTCCCACAGCAGCAGGAAAACCTTTGTTTGAGTATCACCATTCCAACTGGAACTAAATGCAAACTATCTGGAAAAGTACCAGGTAAAGCAAAGTTGAGGGTTATGCTGGTTCACTGTGAAGCTCTATTGATGGGCATTTCTCTGAATAAGACCCTTGCTTTTTGGCACAAAGTTTCCCAACTCTTCAGTCAGGACGTGGTGGCATAGTAGTCCAGAACTCGAGGCTTATGTTTGGGGTTCGAACCCCACCACAGCAAATGGTGGAATTTGAACTCAATACAAATCTAGAATTAAGATGCTGATGATGACTATGAATCCATTGCCAATGACTGGAATAACCCATCTGATTCACTAATGTCTTTTAGTGGAGAAAATTACCATCTTTACTTGGCTTGGCCTATTTGTGACTCCACACCTACAGCAATGTGGTTCACTCTTAACTCAACAAATCAATCGATATCCACATCTCATGATTGAAAATAAATGTTAATTCCCCCAATGGACTTGCAGTGGGAAAAGCCACTTCACTTCTGAAAAGTGAAACTTGAGGTCAGTGTGGCTGCTGTTAAGGAAATAAATCTCAAACAAGAACGACCTCGGGATAAATGGGGTGCGAGTGGGGGTGAGGATGGAAGACGTTGAAGGGGACAGAATCCGGAGGGACTGTTGCGCGTCGATTGAGGATTGGCGGATGATGGCACGTACTGGAGGGGCCGAACGGCCGCTCACCATCAGCATGAACGACGCAGTGCCGTGAGAGATCTGATCTCTGGGTTCCCCGCTACCAGCTCCGTCTGCCACTTAATGCCCTTAGGGTGGACTGAAGAGCGTTTGAGTTTAAAATGCAGGACAGGAGTTTAGAGAAAAGGTAAATCAGCTGAAGATTTGCAACATTTGGAGCTGCTCCGAAAATAAGATGAGTTGGAGATACTCATTGCTGGTTTGAGGGTGCGTGGGGCGGTGGGGAGTGGGGGTGGTGTTCGGGTTTAAACTGAAAAAAAAATGTCAACAGCTTTAAAACCTTCTGATAGAAGGCGGCACGGTGTTGAAAGCATCACGCAAGGCTGTAGGTAAATCGCTGACAATTATTCATCACGGAGCTCCTGATATTTAAAGGAAAGCTTTAGTGAAAGAGCATAGGAGCTGCAGTGTACACAGAGAGAGAGATCCACTCACAGAGTCAGGCACAGTGTTGCCTCACAGTCTGGCCGGCTCAAGAAAGGGAGGGAGAAGTGGAAGTTGGGATGGGCGGAGGGGAAAAGGAGAGGGAGAGGATAGACAGAAACTGAAGACGACCAAAAGACGTGGGGGGTGGGGGTAGAATAGACATAGAAAAAGAGGCATTTGACTGAGGGGGGAAAACAGAGGGGAGAGGCGGACAGAAATGAATGTATTTGACAGGAGAAAGCAAAGCGAGGGCAAGGAATTGATAGACAAAAGGAAGGGGGGTTAGAAAACAAAAAAAGGAAGGGGGAAACAAAAGGAAAAGAAAGAGGGGTAGTGACAGAAGGCGGGGGGTTGACAAAAATAGAGCGGGGTAGACAATAGTAAGAGAGAAGGTTAGACAGAAAAGGAGAGAAAGATAGAAAAGAGGGAGGAGTAGACACAAGAGGAAGAATAGGCAAGAAAGAGGGTAACGGACACAGAGAGACGGATAGACAGAAAGAGAGAGGATCAGAGAAAGAGAGGGGGATAGACAGAAAGGGGGATACACAGAAAGAGGGAGATACACAGAAAGAGGGAGGGATACACAGAAAGAGGGAGGGATAGACATAAGGCAGAGGTGAGTTGGGCAGAAAGGAAGGAGAGGAGGGGGGTGGTTTGGAATAGACAGACAGGAAAGGATATATTTGTGAAGTTCGGCAATAAAGGGCAGCATTTCTTTGGACAGGGATGAACCTGCAGCTACCTGCCGAGTCGGAGCGAGCCTCCGCCTGGGAACACTTGGGGAATGAGTCGGGCGCCTGGGCAGCGACAGAGCGACCGTGCAACGGGAGCGGCGGAGACTGGCCGGAGGGAGCGTCGGACAAGGACGTTCGGATGGTGGTGATCCAGTTCGTGTACGCGCTGGTGTGTCTGGTGGGATTGGCCGGGAACGCCATGGTTATCTTCGTCATTCTGCGATACGCCAAGATGAAGACGGCGACCAACATCTACCTGCTGAACCTGGCGGTGGCCGACGAGCTCTTCATGCTCAGCGTCCCGTTCGTGGCGGCGGCGGCGGCTCTGGGGCGCTGGCCCTTCGGCCCGCTCATGTGCCGGGCGGTGCTGAGCGTGGACGGCCTCAACCAGTTCACCAGCGTCTTCGGCCTGACCGTGCTCAGCGCCGACCGCTACGTGGCCGTGGTGCACCCCATCAAGGCGGCCCGTTACCGGCGCCCCAGCGTCGCCAGGCTCGTCAACCTGGGCGTCTGGCTGCTCTCGCTGCTCGTCATCCTGCCCATCGTGGTGTTCGCCGGTACTGCGCCCGCCGGCGGCGGCGTAGATTTCAGTGAGAATCCCGGCGTAAATATGGGCATTAATCCCAGTGTCGTTTCTAGTGTAAATCCCAGTGTAAGTGTGGCTGCAGATTTCAGTGTTAATCCCAGTGTAAATCCCAGTGTGAATATGGGTGCAGGATCCAGTATAAATCCCAGTGTGAATATGGGTGCAGGATCCAGTAGGAATTCCAGTATGAATATGGGTGCAGGATCCAGTATAAATCCCAGTGTGAATATGGGTGCAGGATCTAGTAGGAATCCCAGTGTGAATATGGGTGCAGGATCCAGTGTAAATCCCAGTGTGAATATGGGTGCAGGATCCAGTATAAATCCCAGTGTGAATATGGGTGCAGGATCCAGTGTAAATCCCAGTATGAATATGGGTGCAGAATCCAGTGTAAATCCCAGTGTGAATATGAGTGCAGGATCCCCTAGGAATTCCAGTGTGAATATGGGTGTAGGATCCAGTGTAAATCCCAGTGTGAATATGGATGTAGGATCCAGTGTAAATCCCAGTGTGAATATAGGTGTAGGATCCAGTGTAAATCCCAGTGTGAATATGGATGTAGGATCCAGTGTAAATCCCAGTGTGAATATGGGTGTAGGATCCAGTGTAAGTGTGGGCATAGATCCCAGTGTGAATTCCAACGGTGAGGTGGTATGCATGTTCCTGTGGCCCAGGCCTGCCTGGTCAGTGGCATTTGTCGTCTACACCTTCCTGCTAGGCTTCTTGCTGCCCGTGCTCGCCATCGGCCTGTGCTACCTGCTCATCATCCTGCAGACCCGGGCTGTGGCCCTCAAAGCCGGCTGGCAGCAGCGTCGGCGCTCCGAGCGTAAGCTCACCCGCCTGGTGCTGACTGTGGTGGCTGTCTTTGTGGTCTGCTGGCTGCCTTTCTACGCAGTGCACCTGGCTGGCGTCTTCCTGGCCGAGCTGGACACCACTGTCAGCCACCTCTGTGTGATCCTCAGCTACGCCAATAGCTGCGCCAACCCCATCCTCTACGGCTTCCTGTCCGACAATTTCAGGCGCTCCTTTCAGCGGATTCTGTGCTTCCGCTGGCTGGAGAATGGTACTGAGGAGCCAGTCGACTACTATTCCACCGCTCTCAAGAGCAAATTGGGCAGCCCACTGGAGTTCCAGCCTGCTGAAAACATTGCCTCCGAGACAGTTTACAGAAACGGTACTTGCACCTCAAGAACAACCACCTTATGAATTCAGACACAAGCACCTCTTGACTGTTTTCCAGGTGAAATCTATTTTACTAAAGATTACTTAAAGATGACAAGTTGTCAGTTCCACTGTTTGTTTACAAGCCAGTTTCATCAGGGATTTGTGATGGTGGGTGTCCATTGCACACAGGTGTGTGCCCTTGTCACTTTCCCAGTGAATCTCTCTCCCTCTCTCTCTTCCCTCTGCGTCCCCCGTCCCTCGCTATTCACTGACAGGAGCTGGTACAAAAGATAAAGAGCCGAGAGTGTTGGAGAAATCCAGCAGTGTTCTCTCACCGTCTGTAGGGAGAGGAAAACAGAGTGAAGGTTTGGCCTCAAAAATGGTTAACTCTGCTCAAATGCTGATAGACCTTGCTGAGTTTCTCCAGCACTTTTGTTTTTAAAAATAATTTCACATGTCCAGCATCCACGGTATGCTTTAATATATGCTTTTATATCAGCATGGGCTGCATTGGCAACCTTTACTTTTCCACCTGTAAGGAAATTTGCCCAGGGTGGTCTGTCCATCAAACTTGACTGAGGTTACAAGATCATTTCTGTAACCCCATCGTTAGATGTGCAAAATCAGTGATGGGGACCACATTATTCAGTTCATCACCCAATGCAGTCTCAATGTTTGTTGCAGCACTAATCTGTTGATCAAGGTTTGGGGGAAATGACAATGCGTTATATGTTTCAAGTAGAGAACCCAGAATATAAACTACCACACTAGATCAGATTTGCATTATTGCAACAACAGTTTGCCTGTTGTGTTAAGAAAGTGACAGCCAGTGTTTGAATTATGTCCAAATCACACTTGCTTTAAAGGCAGGGGATGTTTTCCAAATGGGCAATTTCAATCCCCCTCCCACTCTTCCATCACATTCACAGTCTGTACTGTACTACAATCTTGTCTTTGAAAATACAGTGCTGCTCTGTGTTCTCAAATTGTTGACTATACTAAAAGCCATTTCAATTGACCTCACATTTAACATTGTAACGACAGGCTGCACAGTCACTGTGTGATATTCAATTTATGGAGTTGAGTGAGCAATTCTGCAGGTAGACAACTTTATCACATTAAAGTTTCCACAGGAAAATGGGAAGTAAAAACATCTGTTTCTGCAGTGTGAAAAAGTATCGTCATGTCCCAATGGATTATTTTTCACACTTGTAGAATGTTGAATCTTTGGAATTCTTTACCCCAGAGGGCTGTTGAACCTCAGTCATTGAGTATATTCCAGACAGAGATCGATAGATCTCTCGAGATTAAAGATATTAAGGGATATGGGGATAGTGTGGGAAAATCGATTTTACACAGAAAGTCAGTCGTGACCCAATTGAATGGTGGAGCAGGCCCAATGGGCTAAATTGCCTCCCCCTGTTCTTCTGTTCCTATGGATTTGATTACAGATGTGCACACAGTTTAGAAATTGTGACTTTCAACTGGATAGTTAAAATGAGATATAATGGAGCTAATGAACTAAGGCAACATCTGATATGAGCACACATCAGGTAAGAGAGAAGGGAAACATTAGTTCTTTCACTCAAGCATCTAAAGATTGTTCTCTCATCCCCAAAATGGATTTTGGAATGAAAAATACACTGTTCAGTTTAAAAGCACACTTACACCTGCCAAAAATAAAATCTCAGTATTCGACTTATTGCTAATCATAAAGAGAATCTTTGTATCCTTAATCGAAGTTGCATTTGAAAACGAAGATTCAGATTATATCTTGGGTGACACTCTGCACTGCTGTATTTTTTAGCGGTTGTATAAGCGGCCAATTTATTCAAATTAAGAAAACCTTCAGAACATTGCAAAATGCGTTATAGCCAAGAAAGTTTTGAAAAGCGTAGTCTCTGTTGTGGGAAACTGTCACAGTTAAATCATTCAGCAAATGACCAAATGATCTGACCTTAGATGTTATTTGACAGGTAAGTATTGGAGAGACACTCCTGCTTTTCTTCAAAAAGGTCAATGGGAAATGAACACTCAACAGAGAGAATAAACTGGACCTTTGATCAACCATTCGGCCAAAAGGCAAAGCTGCTGTGCTCACTGAAGTGTCAGCCTTGAATATCTTGCAGATCTCCAAAAAGGATCTTGAACTTCTGACCTTCTAATTTAGATGTGAGAACATTGGGCCAAGGCTGAACCTTAGCTTGGCTTTTTCATTACCACCACCAAATCTTTGGTGTTACCAATTCAAAGAACAATTTGCAAACACAGCACATCATTGCAGTGCAACAACAAAAGTAAGGGCACAACAGGGAGATAGAGAGGGGGGACTGAATTAAAATAAGGCCGCTCACCCTCCACTGTGCTCACCTCTCTTTAAAGGCTTTGATGGTGTTGATAGACACCAAACCCCCCTCTTTAAGCATAGCTGAGTGCAAACATTGTCATGAAAGAGGGCAGTCAGTTGGAGTTTAGCTATTAAATATAAGACTTCCTTATTCAAAAATAAAGTTGAACTTTATGGGCCATAAAATATTTCTTAACTATGTGAGTGTACTGTCATATAATGTAAATTCAGAAGAGAGAGCTCTAAATTTTTCTTCCACTCCCTAGGAGATTAAGAGAGATGTGCAGATTAGGTAGGTAAACAAAAGTAAATAGATTTATAAGAGATAGTTGGTACTGCCAATGCTGGAGAATCTGAGAGAGCAAGGTGTAGAGCTGGATGAACACAGCAGACCAAGCAGCATCAGAGGAGCAGGAAAGATGATGTTTTCGGGTGTAGACCCTTCTTCAGAAATGGGGAAATTCAGAAATACCATTTCTGAAGAAGGGTCGAGGCCCGAAACGTCAGCTTTCCCGCTCGTCTGATGCTGCTTGGCCTGCTGTGTTCATCCAGCTCTGCACCTTGTTATCTCTATAAATAGATTTATAAATATGCTTGACAGTATCCATCATTTTAAGTTGACTGATTCACCAAATAGGGAATCGATTAGTTGTGGTTCTATAACGCAAGAATTTACCAGCTGTAGAGTACCAGTCAGCAGGGATGCCTCAGTTGGTAAAATATTCATCTTTCAGTCAGAAAGTGTGAGCTCAAGCTCCAATGCAGAGATTTGAGTAAAAGTCCATGCTGCTGTTCTGATCCAGTGCACAAGGAGTGTTGAAGGTGTCCTCTTCTGAAAAATTAAGGCTCACATGCACATAAAAGCTTCAAGAAGAGCAGAGGAGCTATCCCTGGCATTTTAGGTAATATTTATCCTTCAATCCTCAACAACAAAGCAGATTGTCTGGCCACCATCTCTTGCCTTGTTATCTGACCGAGCTATGTTCCAATTGATTGCCACATTTTCTACCCTACAAGTGACCATTCTTCAAAAGTACCGAACTGGTCAAAAAGCACTTTGGGACACGTGTGATTACAAAGATTACTGTGTAAACGAACGTCTTTATTTATTGACTTGTTACACATAGGTTCCATTAGTTTGTGTATTTTTCTCAAAACACTGTCCCTCGTTATCCAACAGAGCTAAACTGCAAATTTGCACGTACTTAAATTGTGCCTTTGTGCATATGTTGAGTTGTGCCTATTTCTAACTCAAATGGTTACTTTGTTTTGATTATTTTTCGATTGTGTCTGGAAACATGAGGTAAAAATTAGATGAATGTGTTAAGATTTTAATTTTTTGATTTCAGTATTTGTATTAAAATATGATGCAATTTTTACATATTATATGGGAAAGTGGCATCATTTGCATTCTTGGTGTTTATGTCATACTGTGTATGTGGCTGACGTAAATATATTGGTAAATCTCGATTAATTTAAAAGTTATTATGATAATAAATACAATCATTGTTTCTAATTCCTCTGTGCTCCTTCATTTTATAAGTTTCAACAAGATTTAGCCATTATTTATTTTGGAATGCATGTTGTAAAAGATCCTGGAAGAGGATATATCTTACAGATTATTCATCGAAAAAGGCATTCTGTTGACAACCATCAAGCAAAATAAAAGATGGCTGCAGAAACTGTCTTAATTTCTCTTTCTTTTCTGACTATGGTATATTTGGTATTCACTAATAATAAATAATAATGAAGAATAATAGGGAAATTTCATATACTATTAACTATGAGATCTACAAACCAACCATCTTCCAGGAGGTTCCTTATGTTCTGTTAAAAGTATGAAAAGGAGGATGTTCAGTGCTGTCTGCATTTCTAATACAGTCTGCTATAATCTTAATGAGTGGAGTTTGTACATTTTCAGATTGTTCATTCGACACACTTAGAATCAGCCTCCCTTCTATATCAAGAGGTTGTGAATGCGACACTCCACCAGTGCTTTCAAAATATGTCACGCTGACACTTCAGTGCAGTACCAAGACATACCGCACTGTCAGATGCGTCATCTTTGAAAATTGGGGCCAGCAATGTGATAATACTGCTAATAATTTGAACTCTTGTTTCATTTCAAATCCCACATACTTACGCTCCTAACAAAGTGCACTTACTGGTGAACGAGAGGCAACATGGCTGATTTTCCCCAACCCTTCCAAGGATAATGAATCAGTATAAGGAATCAAAATGAACAGAAACACTTTTGCTGAGGATTGTAGTACTAATGTTGTTTGCCATTATGATCTCCCTTGCATTTAGTTTGAGCCTGAGAATCAACTTGCAGAAATGGTGGCTTAGAATAAGTTATCAAGTGGTGGCACAATGCGATGTGAACAGTCCTTTAATATTTAGTTCACAGTACTGAAGTGCTACAAATTCAACTTCTGAAGGAATAATGGCTAAAATATATGGGACTGACTTTAATTATCATTTATCCAGAGGATGTGGGCTTAACTGGCTTCATCAGCATTTATTGCCCATCCCTTGTGCCCATTTGATAAAGTGGTAGTGAGCTGCCATCTTGAACCGCTGCGTTCTGTTTGGCCTCGGTACACACCCAACACCATTAGAGATGGAGTACCGGGATTTTGACTGAGAAACAGAGAAAGAACAGAGATATATTTCCAGGATGGTGATTGACTTCTAGGGGAACTTTCAGGTAGTGGTGTTCCCATGTATCTGCTGCCCTTGTCCTTCTAGATGGTAGTGACTGTGTGTTTGAAAGGTGCTGTCTAAGGAGCTGTGGTGAATTTCTGTGTTGCCCTTTGTACGTGTTACACACTGCTGCTACTAAGTCTCAGGGACGGAGGGAGTGAATTTTTGTGGATGTGATGCCAAGCAAGTGGGCAGCTTTGACCTGGGTTGGAGCTCTTTTTGAGAGTTGTTCGGTTTGTACTCATCCAGGAAAATGGGGAGTATCCCATTACATTCCTGACTTGAGCGTTGTAGATGGTGGACAGTCACTGAGGAGTCAGGAAGTGAATTACTTGTTGCGTGATTCCTCAAAGCTGACCTTCTCTTGTCACCACCATATTTTCAACTGGTCCAGTTCAGTTTCTGATCAATGGTAACTACAGGATGGTGTTTTTGAGGGATTTTGTGGTGGTGATACCATGGAATGTCCGGGGACCAAGGTTAGATACTCCCTTGTTGGAAGTGGTTATTGCATGGCACTTGTGTGACACAAATGTTATTTTCAACTTGCCACTTGTCAGAGCAAGCTTATCATTTAGATTATGTTGAGACTTTTCTAATGAGGTTTTTAATTGATGTGGAAGATTGTCATTCAATCAATAGTAGACCTTCCCTAAATATTATCCTAGATTAGGTTGGAGGGTGTTCCCATTGTAATTAGATTACCCATTCAATTTCCAAGAATTTTCACTTAAATTTATTCTTGAGTGCCAAGGGCTGAATTACAGTCTCATTAGTCAATGTGTTTTGTCAAGATATTGCATTCTGTCAGATGTTAAGGCTCATTGGAGATGTGTGAGTGGCTTTGCAGTTTCTTGCAGTTTTATTTATGTGAACCAGCATTGCAGCCTAATATCAGCTGTCACCCTTGGGACCTTCAGGAATAACTTTTGTTTGTGTGTAACCTTTACTAGTGTTACGGAGGGGGAATGGCCAAACCTCTCTGCTAATTAAACCAAAACACAAGCCCCAATCTGTTACGATGGAAGTAGAGGTTCCCTTCTAATAACTACCCAAAACATCCAGGGAACCTCGCCTTTCCCCTCAAAATCTGTTAAAAGAAAGAAAATCCCTGATTTCCAATTTACAAATAATGAGAAACAATTTATTTGTGTAACCCTAACAGTGAACAAATTACTAACACTCTGAACAATTCCCTCCAGACTACTGACTACTTCCTAACTGGCCTAAATTCTACAGATATGCTGTTCAAATAAACACAAGTCCCACTTGTACAAACCCAATTAATAAAAAGCAATAAATTAAAATTTAATCTCTCCAAGTTCATACAGTCTATGGCTTCTCTGCTTTATCTCCAATCTTCCATTTGTTGACTTCATGTTGCAAATGCCTTTCTTCTGCTGATTCTGCTGTCTTGGATGTTTTATCTCTTTAATTTCTTCAGTGAGGACTTTGTGCTAAAAAGCCATGGTACCTTTTCAGAGAGCTCAATAATTTAATGTGAAAGCCAGGTTTGTATCTCAGATGGCGGACTTGCTTTTGCTGCAACTGAAGCTTGGTTTTCCCCTCAGATGGCAGTTGGCTGTCTCCCAACTTCCCAAATGCCCTTGTCTTTATACCTCTAATGACATAATGGTATTTCTTACGTAGAATTGGTTTGATGTTGTTAATACCATCAGGTTTGGTTTAAATTTATTGGCCAAATTCAAACTTATTGGCTTGGTAAAAGTGCTACTTGGCTGTTTGATACAAACTGTTTCAATTCAGGCATTGCCTGTGCGCAGTACTCGTAAAAGTCCAAGCACAGACAAAGCACAATCTCTTAAAGGGACCAGGCACTCTTTGCCCCCACTATCATTATTTTTTTCACCAATCATTCTAACTTGCTGCTTTCCAATTCATAAATACTTTACCCAACTTTATAACAATCAGCAATTTCAGATTTTTGTGGAGGGAGTTGACCATGTCACGCATAGTGGTTTCCGTTCTTTGAACAATTCAGATTTTACTGAAAAACAACTTTTAAGTTAATTTCTCATGTCTCAGTGAGGTGAGTGACTGCCCTTGACATCACTTGGCTAGGTGTGGTATTTGCAAAATTAGAATCAATGGTAATTGGAAGAAAACTCTCCTGATCAATATTTACCTTTCAACCACCTTCTACCCACAGCATCTTCCTCAAAATAACAGACTGTTATCTTTTAGCTGTTGGTTGAGTCTGATTTTAGAGAGACCTGACTTGTTTTTTTTTCCCCGCAAATCAATGGTGATCATATCCCAATGTAGGCCACAGAGTGTTTCAGCAAAAGTTGACAACTTGGCGTGTTGCATTTTGATGGAATTCTTCCAAAATCAGTGGAAATCTAACAGCAGTGTGGGTGAACCTACAGCATATGGCCTGTGGTAGTTCAACAAGGCAACTCCCCATCACCTTTTCAAAAGGGGACGAGAGATAGATAATAAATTTTGGCTCAAGCCAGTGGAGGCTCACACCATAAGTGAATAAAAAGAAATTGATTCTCAAAGGTAAAGATCTTGGTATTCATCACCTCCAATTTAGACTTATTCTGAATCTTACACACCTAAGGAATGAAGAGAACATTTCATTGGTGCTTATTAGAAATTCTGGATTCTTTTAAAGTCCAGCATTTGGAACACCTGGAGGTTGCAGTTTATATTCTCTTGTAGAAATAGGAATCATTTATCTTTTCAGGATATTAATTAGCTTTGTCATTTATGTCTTTGCGCTTCCTTAAAATATTAAATTTATACTTTTATTCAAAATGTTATAATCTGATTGAATCTTCTGTTTTGAAGGCTCGGTTAACCTACCTCCTGTTCCCTTCGGTGGGGAATATTTTCAGATGAATTTAGTTTGGTTCCTTACAATATCTGGAAAAGTTAGCTAATCTAGCTTTAAACAAATGTGTTTTTTGACTATTGAGAGAGAGGGTAGTACTGTTGACTGGCTTTATTCGTTTTGTTAAGAGGGCTTGATGTATGCTGAGAGCCCAAGTTACATGTCCATTCTAACTCCCTCCAGCTGAAGCTGATGGAAATTCATTGAGATTTAATCCTGATCCTCCATGTGAGGAGTTATAATTATAAAAAGAAGTGAAAACAAAGTTTACCAAATGTCAATTGTGAATTAATTAGCAACTGTGTATGTGTGAGGGAAGGGGGGATTTCCTTTGGTCATATTGGGTGAGTAGCATCACAAACATAGTAGGAGAATTTTCTACTGTTTCTTTTAAAATAAACAATCATCAGGTTAGATGACCCTGACAGGGACTCTGTGACACCTCCAATCCCCCCTATAAAAAGCAAAAGAATTCACAGAACTGCAACATAAACTTATCAAAATTAAATTAAAATGTTGTTATGACGTGGGACCATGCATCCCAGCCCCCTGCTGTGTCCAGCTATCATGAAGGGCTTCTCCATTGATGATAAACTCTGCATGTATTCTGTCCATGGGCACCTGAGCATAGATGCAACCTCAGAAGAAGGGAGGGGAATTATCTATAGTTGCCATATACGGAGAAACTGTGAAGGCAATCTTAAAGACTAGCTTAATTGACAACCTGACTATTTACTATTATTGATCTACTTTCCACTCAAATCCTAAAAATCTCCTTGGAGGAGATTCTTAGTTTTAGTGTCATATAGACTTCATTTGGAATTCAACATCTTATACAAGTCAATGAAAAATAAAAGCTATCAATCAGAAAATTAGAAAATGGGGCAGCATGGTGGCTCAGTGGTTAGTACTGCAGCCTCACAGTGCCAGGGACCCAGGTTCAATTTCAGCCTCAGGTGACTGTCTTTGTGGAGTTTGCACATTCTCCCCATGTCTGCATGCATTTCCTCCCACAGTCCAAAGATGTGCAGGCTAGGTGGATCAGCCATGCTAAATTGCCTGTAGTGTTCAGGGGTGAGTGGCTTATAGGGAAGTGGGCCTGAGTGGGATGCTTCAAGGGACAGTGTGGACTTTTTGGGCCAAAAGGTCTGTTTCCACATCTAAAACTGGCTGCCAATTCACAATGAACCTGTTTTACAAAAGTCTCCAATTTCACCCCAGCAACTCATTTACAGTATTGCAAATGAACATTTAGCGTCTTCGCACACGTGCACGTGCACATACACATACACTTATTTTCCTGTTGGGAAATAATGGGGAAGAGTTGGAAAATTTGCAGGCCAGTTATGAACCTGATCGAACAGTGTGACAAACACACCTCTCATGGTCAATGTGTTCTGGAGTAACAAAAACAGAAATTGCAGGCAAAATTCAGCAGGTCTGGGGCATCTGTGGAGAGAGACCAAAGTTAATGTTTCAGGTCCCGTGACCCTTCTTCAGAACAAGTCCTGGAGTAATGCCCCCATGCAAATTTTATGTCCATTTGATAGTTAGAGAGATGCTATCAGGATTCCTTTGCCGTAAAGAAACTATATGACATCTCCAAGGCATGCATAATGCTGTCGTTTAAGTAGTTCAGTTTTCCATCTTACATCCCACTTTCAAAATGTCATGGCAACAGAAAAATGCCAGGCAGTCGAACCCTTTGTCCCACTCATGATTTTTTGACCTCCAATCTAGTTTTCTAGTCCAATCTAGGACTCCTAATACCACAGCTATGATTACTGAACCTAGAGTTCATCAATGCTTTGCCTCTGTTTAATGGATTTCTGGGATAACTCATGGGATCAGCTGTTCATCCTTCATAGAGTCATAGAATCCCCACAGCGTGGAGGCAGGCCATTTTGGCTAATAAAGTCCACACCGACCCTCCAAAAAGTATTTCACCCAGACCTTCCACCCTACCCCTGGAATCCTGCTTTTCTCATGGCTAATCCACCTCGCCTGCACATCCCTGGACACTACGTGTAATTTAGCATGGCCACTTCACCTAGCCTGTGCATCTTTAGACTGTGGCAGGAAGTCGCAGCACTTGGAAGAAACCCACGTAAACATGGGGAGAATATGTAAATGCCAGACAGACTGTCACCCAATGTGGAATTGAAGCTGGGTCCCTGGCACTGTGAGGCACTGTGAGAAGTGCTAATCTTTGTAGGCTAATGCTTTATTTCACCGCCAAAAGTTTCAACCCACTGCACCATCATGCCACCCCGAGATTGACCTCACACTCCTTAGAAATGCAAGGATAAATCATATCTTTGTATTTCCAGAGTAGAACGTTGGCCTTTGATGGTCAAAAACAGAAATTGAGCCCCTGACTTTACATCATAAATGATTGCTTTTACATCTATGATTTTCTGATATACGCTCAGCAGTGATGGTGTATTCCTTGGGAATGTGCCTGCAATTTTCCACTGTATAATCATCTTGGTAGGGATCATCACAAAAATCTCTCCCATGAATTATATCGTAATGCTGAAATGCACAGCTGGAGTGGGCATATTTATTTTACTTTATTGTCATTTTGTTAGAATTCAAGAGTAGGAAACACACAACAGGCCAAATAATTCTGATTGCAAGAACAAGCTCATGCCAAAATTTCAAAACAAAGTGAAATGTTTATCAGATTCTGTTGGCCATACCACAGAATATTAATTACAGTGCGGAAGGAGACTATTTGGTCTATCTGATCCAGGTCCATTACTTTATGCCATTTTCCTGTCTTTTCCAAATATTCCTACACACCAGTACTAAACCAAACAAAAATCCAATGCCCCCTTGAATGCCTCAATTAAATTTGTCTTCACCAACTTCCAGGCTGTGTATTCCATTTTCTAACAACTCGGTGTGATATTGCATTTTTCTGACATTTCGCTGGTTTCCTTTGCATATCACCTTAAGTCTGTGCCCTCCCACTCTTGTTTCTTTTATAAGCAGAAATGGCTACAAACTTATTACTCTGTCCAACTCACTATTGATTTTGAAAACCTCTAACAGTGTTCTCTCCAGGGAGGACAGTCCTGTGGGTAAGTCCATGCATGTACTGACAATTTGATATTCTTTGCTCTCAGCACATTCTCCAGGAGAGGTTGTTTGCACTAGCTAAGGCAAATCATTGTTGACACTAGCTACAATCAGAAGGCCACAGACAATATACTGCCAGGTTCTTCATTCTCTCATGGTTGAGATCTTATGGAGTCATAGAATCATACAGCACAGAAACAGTCACATCGGTCCAACCAGTCTATGCTGAACACAATCCCAAAGTTGACAAGTACCACCTGCCTGCTCCTGGCCGATATTCCTCCAAACCCTTCCCACTCATGTACTTTTAAACGTGGTAATTGTACCCATATCAACCACTTCCTCAGGAAGTTTATTTCACTCATGAACCACCCTCTGTGTAAAAAATTGCCTCTTCTGTCTTTTTTTTTAAAATCTCTCTCCTCTCACCTTAAAAATATGCCCCCTAGTCTTGAAATTCCCCATCTTAGGGAAATGATAACTACGATGATCTATACCTATTATTGTTTTATAAACTTCTGTCAGGTCACCTCTCAACTTCCAGGCTCCAGTGAAAAAAGTCTCAGCCTATCCAGCTTTTCTTTATAACTCAAACCTTTCATACCTGGCAATATCCTGGTAAATCTCTTCTGAACCCTCTCCAGCTTGATAATATCCTTCTTATAACTGGGCGACCAGAACCAGAAACAGTATTCAAGAAGAGCCTCACAAAGTCCTGTACAGCCTCAACATAATGTCCCAACTCCCATACTCAAAGCACTGAGCAATGAAGGCAAGTGTGCCAAACACCTTTTTAACCACTCTGTCTATGCGCGAGACAAACTTTAAAGATTTACATTCCAGCACCCCTAGATCCCTCTGTTCTACCAGAGTACCCAACATGTCAATAGTTCTGCTCTTCTTTTGAGCCAAAAGTTCTGTGTTCATGAGGATATAGACTACTAAAACGGTCTGTGGTGAGACAGGACGTTAGTCCACAAAAATAGTGAACATCTGAACCCAACTGTGTCTTCCAGAAATCCACAAACAGAGGCAAAGCAGTGACATGCTCTGAATAAAAGCAAACTCATGCAGAAATCAGAAATTAAAGCAGAAAGGACTGGAGAAACTCAATAGGCCTGGCAGCATCTGTGGAGAGAGATGCAGAGTTAATGTTTCAGGTCCGATGTGACTTCAAGAATAGTTATACTGGACCAAAAGTTTTAATTCAGTTTCTCCTTCCATAGATGCTGCCAAATGTCCTGATTTTCTCCAGTGTTCCCTTTGTTTGTTGCTGACGAGCTCTAGTTTCAGCAAGCATGACCAAGGTATTAGGGGGTCAGCAGGAATGGGATAGATTGTAAAGGTAGATGGGAGTGGAGGCAAAGAATCAGGAGGGAAAGGTAGAGGTAGTGTATTTATCACTTTATATTACCTTGTCACGAAGGTGGTAGATGACCTCCCTGCCCAGTGATATAATTACCAATTAACAAAGAGCTCATGTAAATAGGATTGCATCTTTTAAGGGGAATCCCCACCCCCCCCACCCAATGCTGACCCATTATGCACCTGATAAACATAAAATTTCTTTGGAGCTCCCTCACGCAGCCAAGTCACAGTGCTCCCCAATTTTGAGGCCCTTGTCAGGTTCACCACTACCCGGACAAAATCCCACCCTTTGTGCTGAGTGTTGGGGAGTATTTAACCTTGAGAGAGCATTCATGACTGAGAGTTTTATAGGCAAACAGCAACGAAACAGACCCTTTGGTCCAACTAGTCCACGCACTGTTCCCAAACCAAACTAATCCCACCTGCCTGCTTTTGGCCCACATCCCTTCACATCTTTCTTATTCATGAACTTATTCAATTGTCTTTTAAATTTTGTAACTGCACCTGCATCCACTACTCCCTCTAGTCATTGATTCCAGATACAAATGCCTTTCTGTGTAAAAATGTTGCCCCACATATTCTTTTTAAATTTTTCTCCTCTCACCTGAAAAATATGTATACTAGTTTTGAATTCCTGGACTTGAAACCCAGTTTCATCTGATATCAACATATTTACATTTCAAACTGTTCGCTCAATAGTGATCAACAAGGGGCAATATTAATATGTTTCCCTCAATACTTCCTGGGCAAAAGAATCTTTGAAAGGAATCTTAATGAACAAAATAATTCACAACAGAGGATTAACACCAATGCTTTTCACCATTACATTTTCACTTTCATTAATGTGAATTTTAAAAGAAACAAATGTGCTTTCAAGGAAAATATAAAAGGCTGGGACAATTTGACACAAATAATGTTAATCTAGTATCTAGCCCATTAAACTGCTTTCACTTCATCTACACAATAAGAGAGTTTTTTTTTAAAATGTATATGTCTTCTTTATTTAATTCTCATCATGAATTAATTTGGAATCTGATCCTGGTTGTTGACGTGGATTGGAGTGGTACCTTAAACACAACAGAAGAACTTTCTACACTTGCCATATATGAGCACTGTCTTAACAAACAGCTGAATCGTTTCAATACAAAATCATAGCAAGCTAAGGTACAACATGAATAATAAATTCAACATGAATGGTATCTCTGACTGTTAAGTGTTAACAATTCAATTGGTTCTCAGCCCTACTACTAAGAAAAAAGTTTCCACTGTACATCATGTTGTAAAATCCACAGATGAAGTCATATAAATCTCACAAGTTTTTTTTATAGAGTTTTGGTGCTTGCAGTGCCATTGCAACAATTTTAAAAAATGTCTCTCAAAACGCTTGACAACTTCCTTTCAGCCCCTTTTACTCTTGAAGGCGTTAATAGCTAAGGATGTTATTATGGCAACTGTTGACCTGGTAAAAGAAATTGAAAATGTTTATGCGAGAATATGGACAGTAAATATGACCTTTTACAATAGGGCTGGTCTATGGTTGCCAATAGTCTGAAACTTAGTTGATTTTGAAAGTAACTTTATCAAAATTTTTAACAGCTTCTTAACACTAATGCAGGGATGACAGGATAGCTAGTCCTCCACTAAGATTGAAACCTCACTATTGTTTGAACATAGATGAGAAAACAAAAATGTGTAAGCACCCCTGCAAAATGCCATTAACAATTGGCATCCAAACTGACAGTATACATGTATTTCCAAATTGAGTATAATAACTCACTTAAAGAACTGGACAAATCTACCACTGCATTAAAGGGTGTAAGTTTGTACTGTTTGCCAATTCTGTCATCTTCACCCTAATTGTTAGGTGTACTCAGTAAACATGAACAAACTTTCTATCACTGTTGTTCATTTCTCCACAGCAGATATCATTACTACCAACAATATAGAAAACTGTTCCTGGCATTCACATAAGTAACAGGAAAAAATTGCCGCCATTATAATTCATTTATAAAGAATCTATCAAATTACCCAATGACATATCAAAGCACTTTCACCTGGAGTGAATGAGAGTGACATGATCTGAATGCCTTGGTGCATTACGACAGTGAGCTAATGGAAAAGAGCTACAGTTGTTTCACCATCGTGCTATGATTCCCATTGGTGTTATTACTGGGCAAATTAGATTGCAGACTGAAATCTGGTTTGATCAATCATAGTTTATTTTTATTTGGTTTTAATAGGTGGTCTGTCATTGAAATATAAGCAAGCAATGTCACAGATACAATTTTAATAATAAAACAGAGGTTAATTGTGCAAAAGAAATGATGATAAAATAAACCAAAATAATGACATAGAACATCCATATAAAGATCTTGAAGCAACCAGTAAAAATGCAATCCTATTAATCACAGTAGTGTCCCATTACAGTATTCAAACATGAGAGAGAATGTCCTTCTGTATCCCACATAGGGTTTCAGTTCCCAGTTGTGAGAATCTGGTAGTTACTTCCTTGATTCACCTCACTGCACTTGAACTTTCTCAGCTTCAACAACTCACCCAGGGTTTCAGCCAAACTCTTCTGGTCTGGAAATTTTAAATGGAACTCTTTATACTCAATTTTTAACGATTCTAAACTACCTTCTCCCTGACCCCCCCCTGCAACTACTTTACATTCTTATGACTTTCTTGAGAAAGTACACTGATGCTTGAGCCCCACTATTGTTGGAATTAACATAAAAGTTAAAGATTTAACCAAAGTTCATCAAGATCCTAATTTACTTGTCTGATGGACTTGAGTCAACAGAAGACACTGACCAGGTTCCGGTACTTAACAAAAACTATTTGCTACAAATAAATAAAGTCTACCCTCAGGTAAACAAGTATGAACTATCAACATAGCATGTTAGTTGTTGAAACTTTAAGCCCATTTTTTAAATCACACACGCATGAAAGAAAGTCCTAACTTGGACGAAAAAAACTGCGGAATCACAGTTCAATAGCACCCGTACAATGAGGTGTTCCCTTTTCTTCTGAATAGTTTTCATTCTCTAATCTCCTTCCGACTCAGTTTTTTTTGCAAAGGACCCAGTGGACTTACACATTAACTGTTCAGTTTCACCATCATGGATTACAGGCAACAGCTTATAGCAAATGTGGGAGTGAATAACTGATTGTAAGTTTGAGATACATTCTCAAGGAGATAGAGGGGACACATACTATTTCCTTCTTTCTGGAGATAATCTGTCCCTCATTCATTCACACACATCACCTGTTCAGCTACCCAGGATCCAATCAGAGACCATGATCACACCAATGACTTCTGACATCACACTGGTCACAACTGAACTAACCAATCAGCAATCTGTTGCCAGCTGAAACTCACTCCTCCACAAAACAAGTGTGAACAAAACTCACATTGAACCATTTTTTAAAGCAGCAATTCCTTCTCCATAATATTCAATCAATCAGTCTTTTTTCCCACTTTAATTTACAATCAAAAACTCATCCATTCCTGAAAATCTCATTTCTCATTTACTTTTAGAAGCAGGGAATTCTATTGGAGGCTCCACACTCTCTGTTCATGGCAGCACCTGTATATATCCTATGATATGTTCGAGGTAAGTTACTCTTGCTTTTACAAATCTTGGCCATATTTGGCACTAAACCATCAAAATTTAGCGGCATAAACTGATCTTCTATTTGTCTCACAGGCTATTCCCATATGTTATTAGACATTATGACATCATCGAAATAAACTACAGTTACTTACTCACCTACGACTTGATTCCTAAACCTTTTGCAATGTAGTTGGACATTATTTGACCCAAATGACATGATGCAACATTGATATAATCCATTTGGTGTGACATTCTTTAACTCTTGATCTTAATAGCACTTGCCAGTACTCCTTCAGTAGATCAATCTTAGGAATGAATTAGGCACTGCCTACTCATTTAGTCTTTCAACAAAAGAAATTAGGCACAAGTCTGTTTTCATTATTACATTTACCTCTTTGTAGCCTATACAGAATCTAGTTGACCTATCCAGTTTTGGAACTAACACTACCAGTGAACTTCAACTGTTTTGATTAAGTTCAATCAAGTGATTTTCCAGCATGTATGGAATCCCTGTTTCTCCCGCACTTATTGCTCTGTGCTCAATCAACAAGGATACTGTTCTTATCTGTAGTGACTCTCCTACACCATGCCTAGCTAATGCAGTATATCTAGCTGTGTCTCTACACATTAACTTATATTTCTCAAATTGTATTATAAGGTTCGCTGCTTTCCTTCCTCTAAATCGGAGCTCACTATGGCCATCTGTCACAGAATTCGTGTTGGCTAATCAAATTTTAGGTTTATTTTGACAGCTATGTCTATTTCTCCTTCTACCTCACTCTTATTGTGTATGGCACCCTCCACTACTCACATGATCTGACATACTTCCTTGTCCTTATCCTCTTCCCTGCAACAATTTCAGTACGTTTATGCGACTTGCTGCATTATCTTACATTAACGATGAGTACGTTTCTAAAGAGCTACATTGCCTGTAATGCGTGTTGGGATATCCTGAGATTATGTAAGGCCATTAGTCAATATGTTCTTTCTTTCTTCAAAACACATTTGTGAGAGCAAAAGTTTTGCTTCACATTTTTCATTTACGAAGAGCCAAAGAGTTCTCAAAAATTCCACTTTGGCATTCTTTCTGACTATACCTTCATTTTTGTCTTGTTTTGGTTTTCCTATCACTCTTAATATGCTACAGCGTGAAAAAACAGGAGATCACTGGCTTTGTCGATCAATATCAATATCTATTTTAATCCAAATATACTACATGTTGGGAGGTGTGGCAGAATTCCAAGTATCCTAGCATTTAGCGATTTTTCTGCAGATCTGGAAATATTCTAGGTTTCACAACTGAAAAAAAAGTCAACATGGTTTTCTTTCCAAAAATGACTTCAAACATCTTTATTTTAAAAAAGACACTACGCAATATAATTCAGTTCAAAACGACACAATTCAGTTCTTTTCCCCGACAATTAGCATACAAATGTGAAAAGATTTAAAATGATTACACAGATATTTTAAAATGTAATAAATATAAATATACAAGTTTTCATCTTCTCATTCCCTTCATAAAAACATGCAAATAACAATGAAAACATCCAGCTGGACAAATAATTCTTCAGTCAAATACAAAACTTAAAGTAATGTCTGAATGGTGACATATGAGATTTCAGATGAACAAATGAATTTCCCATCATTTGGGTGATAAGCTCAGAAAACTATTCTTTAAATGGACATCACTGAAAAATATCTTTTTGATTAAAACAGTGGTTCTCAAATGTACTTGTTGAAATACCTGCTTTCAAATGGATTTGTAATTCATCCACATCTCTATAATGCTATGTAATACCCAGAATATTGAGGTGCTACATAGAAAGAGATTTAAAAGTTGTATTTTAAAGAAAACAGGTATTTGATCATGAATATCAATTTGATAGTGTGCCTGATTCTCACTGTAGGTACTGTTTATTGCCAACCGGAACCCAAAGAGAATGGGAGGCGGACTGGATGATTATATGACTGGAAAGAACAAAGCATAGAAATCAGTACAAAGCACCAGGGCAACAGAAGCAATAGGAAAGCTTAAGAGTGATGAAGATGTACACTGCAGTGAGAGCAGGAATGTGCAGACAGCGGAGCATAGAGGAAAAAAACAATATGAGAATGGAAGAAGCATGAGAGGGCATGGAGGGAGCAGGAGCACAGAAAATGTATTTGTGAAGCAGTCAGACAGCAAACATACAAGTCTAGAGATAGTACAGGGACCGAGGGAATGGGGGGTAACCAGGGAGCACAGGTTGGGGGGGGCTGTGGGCGGTGGTGAAAGCACAGGCAGAGGAGGGGAGAGGAGCACAGGCACAGGGAATGCATCAGTGAAGTGGTCAGACAGCTAGAGAACTAGGAGTGGTGGTGAGGGGAAGAGGTGGATGAAGCAGGACAACATTGACCTTACCTCATTCACCATACCTGTTCACTCATTTGTCCTGACAATTTCAGTCTACGCAATGAGCCAGTGGGCCAGCCTTGGCATTGCCACCCCTTGGTAGGTCCCAGCAACACCCAGCACTTCATATATTCCTGTATGAGAACCACTGAATTAAGTTCTGAGATCCAGTCCTTTCAATCAAATTGCTAATAGTGCAACTCAGTTCCTACACTTATTTAACAGGATCATTCTTAATAGCCTCCCTCACAATTGCTTAGTTTGACTTCAGCTGGCTATCATGACTTTTGGCGCAGCCACTGTATAGTGGCTACACACTTCCTTTAATTTTTGCAGGTAGATCTTAGCCGATTTGGACAGTTACAATTTGGCAACACATCATCTGCCAATCTAAGCCTACAGACCTTCTCCAAAATCAACAGGTTTTATCATTCTTAGTATAATGGTGTTTCCTTAGTTCTTGGTCCAGTTTATCAAGACTGCCCTTAAACTGGCAACAAAAGCTGTCAGCTAGGAGGAAATGCAGTCTCAGGCCACAGAGCTGGCTTCTGCAAATTGGCCCAAATCCATGGCTATGGTTATAGTTCATCTAAGTGCCTTATTGTGAAAAACAGGCTGGTCTTTGGCTAATGAATATCCACGAGGAATGTTGTGCGAAGATTTGTTTAGGAAATGCAGGAATGTTCACACACTCGACAGCTTCACATTGTTCTAAATCCAAATTAGGTTTCTTTTGGTAATTCCCCCACCCCAATACAATAATATAACAGTTTGTTCTTCCAATGTAAAGCTTTTACTTGGCCGTACAGGCCTTGTTCTGTCTTCAGGTAGCCACACCTGATACCTCTGCGCATTGAAGCCGCTGCTTTTGCTCGTCCACAGAGGTGACCTGACTGAGATCCATATCTGTGTTGGTCGGTTTGTAGCCACCAGAGGCTTTCCACTTGCCCCGTTTGGCCAACAGGTGGTGAGCCAAGCCAGCAAACACTAGAGTCAAGATGGCAATGGCGAAAATGGAGCCCAGAACTACTACCAGGGAGACCCCAGCCTGGCCTGGTTGTACGACATCGGGCGAGATGGTAGTGGGAAGTGGGGGACTGCTACTGCCAGAGCCTTCAATTTCGCAAGTGGCACCGTCTTCCTGAAGCACAAAGCCCTCTTTGCAGTCGCATTTGTAGCTGCCGTAGGTGTTGGTGCAAGTCATGTCGCATTCGCCAGCAGCACACTCATCAATATCGTGGCACGTTTCGCGCACATCGTCGTAAATATAACCGACGGGGCAGTAGCACTCGGATCCGACACAGCGCGGATCACAAGGGTCTGTTTGGGCCTCACAGTAGAACACACACGCTCCAAAATCAAAGGGGTCTATGTGGTAGCCTGAATAGCAGCTGCAACTGTAACTTCCAGGAGTGTTGGCACAAAGGTGGGCGCAGGAATTGGCGTTCCAACACTCGTTGATGTCCTCACACTTGTTGTCCGTGCCCAGTTGGTAACCACTAAAGCAGTGGCAGCTGAAGTTGCCCGGGGTGTTCACGCATACCTGCTCGCACGGTCTCTGCTGGCACTCATCCACGTCGGTGCAGCTCTTTCCGTCGTCGTCCAGGGTGTAGCCGTCCCAGCACAGGCAGAACGGGGTGCCATTCTGCACGATGCAGTGGTGTTGGCACCTCGCCTCCTGGCACGGGTCGTGAAGCCGGCAACTGCTCTTGTCCTCCCCCAGGGTGTAGCCGGTCTGGCAGCCGCAGACCGGGCCAGCGAGCGAGGAATCGCTGCACAAGTGCTGGCAGCCGCCGTTCTCCACCCGGCAGGCCCAGGGGGGCAAGGCCTTCGCCCGCCAAGACGCGCGGGCATCGCCCGCCTGTCCCGGGCTGCAGGTGAACTCGAGGCCCCAGGGGGCCACCCGCGCTTGGGTGCCGGCGGGCAGCTCGGATAGGTGGCCGCCGTCGGCGGCGAACGGGGTGCGGTAGGTGACGCTGGCATTGTCGGCCCTCAGGTGCCCGCAGCTGCCCTGGTACCGGTATTCGCACAGGACCCCATCCGCTTTCTGGTTGCACGCCCGCTCCTCCCACATCCCGCTGGCGGACACCGTGACGCAGCGGGGGCCGCACTCCCCGGACGTCACGCCCCACTGGCTGTAGTTGGCGGCGGCCTCGCCGTTTACCCAGCGGTAACCCCGCAGCAGGCTGTCGTTACCGGGGCAGGCCTTGTGGTGCAGCTGGAGGCCGATCCAGAAGTTCCCCTGCGCCGGGGGGGTCACGGCAACTCCTCCTCCAGTCCAGGAGGGGCGCTCAACTCTCCCTCCTACAGTGGGTTTCTCGGTTTCTCCTCCCGTCCGGTGGGGGCGCACGCCCCTCATTTCGCCGCCGCCGCCCCCCAGCAGAACCGCGATGGCTTCGGCGGCCACGGTGGAGACTATGGTCATAGCGTCTCCCCCGCCGTTCTTGCAGATATTGCGGGCCATGTTGAACTTCCTGCGTTCCTGCTGCAGGCTGTAGCAGACGGTGGCGACGCAGACGCTGGCAGTAGGCTCCTGCACCGCGGGCTGAGAGCTCTGCACTCCGTGCACCAGCACGGCGCTCAGGCAGAGGCACAGCAACAGCAACATGGTCTCTTTCAGTGCTACTCCAGAAACCACTTCTCTAACACACTGTCCCGTAGCCAGTCAGGCTCAGATTTAAATAGCCCTGGACGGATTGCACTACGGAAGGAAGTGGGTTAAAACAAAAAGGGCTGGGACTATATGATGTAACTGATTCAAAGGAGTTACTTGTCTCGATGCCAACTCTTGCAAACTTCATCGAGTGAAGGGGACTTGGCCAAACTTTCACTGCAGGCTTCTCGGGGAGAGCGCTGATCTCGAGAACAGATCCCTCCCCAACATCCGTCAACATTTGTTAACTCCTGACCACTCCTTCACACAATCCCAGGACAGAGGAGGAACAGTAAATATTCTCCCTGTAAAGAGGGAGGACACCGCACTTAGTTCCCATTCTCACTTTTGTTTAAAAAATGTTTTTAATGCTTTAAATCAACCTTTTTCACATATAAATAAAGTGTATTTTCCTCTGTGTTTCTCCAGCTCTATTTTTGACCGAATAGTGGTCTAGGGGTAGATAGGTCTTGAACTAACGGGATCTTATAGTTTACGTTACAAACCCATGCACCCACCTCCCTATCAGCATTTTTTACGTTTTATGTAAGTGCAAATCCTCCCCTACTCTCCATATGCCAGAGCAAAATTTGCTGGTGCCGCAAGCACTTGTGCGTGTGAGATAGCTCATATCAAAGGCGAATGCTTGACCCATTTTCGGTTAATGTTTTTGCTCCAGCTGCAAACTCCGTCCGGATTTTCAAAGCACTTTTAAATTGTGTCTCAGTGGGTTTTCTCATATGGCTGTATAATTTCCCGTTTGCACCATAAACATGATGCAAAAAAAGCGATCTCAAAACTCAGCTTCCCTCAAATAAACCAAAAAGTGAAAGAAAAACCACCAAGTTGTCAACTCATGAAGGATTTGCATTGGAAATCAACCCCTGACGTGGATTTCACGATCAGAAACGGGATGTGTTAAACCGTGAATGCTGGGGAAAACGTCAATCATTATCGGTGGCTCGGGAACAATAGTAAGAACAGGAAGGTACACAATAGCCGAGTTTGGCCTGGGAGGAACAAATTGTGATTTTGCTGTCACAATTGCAGGACAGTCAACACCCAAGACCTAGTCGTGGATGACGGTGATATTGAATGAGATAACATGCACACCCGGTTGTATATTCATTTTAAACTTAGTTATAAGTTGTTGCTCCAGTTGCTGTCAGCTTTGATCATGGTGAAAATTATTCCCGAACCGAGGTCACGATAGGGTTACCAATTTGAAAATCTTCTTAGTCACAGTTAAATAGTTTGTGTTTTTATTTTATTATAGCGAAGTATTTAACTCTAAGCCAGTTACGGAGTTATGAACTAAATACGTTAGAATCCAACCTCCTTCTCCTGTCTGAATGTAAAATGAAGGCAGAATCTAGCCCTACCCCGGGGACACGTGAGCTGTTTGGTGTTTGTGTAGCTGAGAATGAACGAGTCAATGTCTCTAACCCACCCAAACACACGCACACAGCAGGTGAATGAACTGTCTCCGATGAGATTTCGCTGGTCTCTCCGCAAAACACCTGCGGTTTTAAAGGTTCTGCTCGCTGAAGCCAGAGCGTGCAATTTTCTTGTTGCCACAGCGTGAATCTTGACAATTGACGTATGTGGTTTTTACCCAAGAAGTTCGCAGTTTGGTGGCGCTGTTGTTACTTAATGAGAAATATTGAAGAACAGATTTCTTTTCCAAAACTCACTCACTTTGGGTCACCGAGGCATTTACTTTTTTCATGTCTCGTCTGTTTAACTTTCGGGTATAATTATTCCTATTTAACTTGATTCGCATTTAAACACATAAACGAGGCCTAGGCAAGACAGCGTGGAGCTGGAGAAACACAGGCAGTGTCAGAGGACCGGGAAAGTTGACGTTTCGGGTCGGGATCCTGTTTCAGAAATGGCCACTTTCCGAAATGTTCACTGTCTCACAATCCAAGCGTAACCTTCGCTTCTGTTTTCTAATCATTCCTTAGCCCCACTGTCTCATATCTTCGCCCCTGACATTAAATGTAGGAAGCTCATAAGCTTCGTTGCCGCAAACTGGCTCTGCAGAATCATGGAATAATACAGCATGGAAACAGGCCCTTCAGCCCAAACTGGCCCAGGCTGACCATGGCGCTCGCTCAGCTAGTCCTGATTGCCTGCATTTGGTCCATATTTCTCTAAACCCTTCCCATCCATGCACCTATCCAAAAGTTTATTTAAGTTGTTGTTGTACCTGCCTCAACCATTTTCTCTGGCAGCCCATTCCAGAGACACACCACTCTCTGTGTGAAACAGTTGCCCGTAAGATCCTTCTTAATCTTTCCTCTTTCACCTTAAACCTGTGCTCACCAGTTTTCAATTCATCATCCCTCAGAAAAAGACTATGTGCATTCCTTCAATCTATGCCCCTCATGATTTTGTACACCTCAATAAGGTCAACACTCATTCTTCTACATTTCAAGGAATAAAGTCCTATCCTGGTCAACCTCTCCCTATAATTCAGGCCTACTAGTCCTTGCAACATCCTTGTAAATCTTTGCACACTTTCCAGTTTATTTATGTCTTTCCTATAAGAAGGTGACCAAAACTGTATACAAATCTCCAAGTGCGGCCTCACCAAGGACTTATACAACTGTAACATAACGTCTGACTCCTGTACGCAATGCTTCAACCGATGAAGACCAGCATGCTAAATGCCTTCTTCACCACCCTGTCTACCTGTGACATTGCTTTCTCTGAACTATGTACTTGTACTCCTAGGTCCCTCTGTTCCACAACACTCCTCAGGACATTATCATTTACTGTGTAAGTCCTACCTTGTTTTGACTTTTCAAAGTGCCACACCTCACACTTAACTATTGAATTTCATTTGCCAATCCACAGCCCACTTCCCCATCTGATCAAGATCCCTCTGTAATTTTTGGTAATCTTCCTCACTCTTAATGATAACTCCTCATTTTGTGTCATCCACAAACTTACTAATCATGTCTTGTACATTCACATTCAGATCATTTATGTAAATCCTTCCATTTAGCCTACTTCAAATGCTCCCCTCTAACTTCCATTCCTGTAGCTTGCCCATCTCCCCTACTGGTCTCTTCTGAGCTCACCTTGTCCGTCACGCCCCATTTGAACATACAATTTAGAAGGAGGAAGACGCCAATCAGCTCCTGCCTTTCTCTGCCAAAGATCAAAGTCAGTCTGTTAATCACGTTTCTGCCTATTCTTTTATCCACTTACTTATCATGAATGTATTGACCTTTGCCTTAAAAATATTCACAGACTCTCCTACCACTTTTTGAGGAAGAGAATTCAGAAGATTTGTGACGCTATCAGAAAAACAAATCTGTCTTAGGTGAGCATCACTTTTTTTTCAACAGTGACCCCAGTTCAAGATTCTCCTGCAAGAGTGAACATTCTTTCCACAATCACCCTGTCAAGCCCACTCAGGTTCTTACATGTTTCAATCAAGGGACCATTTACTCCCCTAAGCTCCAGTGGATACCAACCAAATGTTTTTCCAAACATTTCTCATAAGACTCCATCTCCCCCTATTGCAGATATTAGTCTGGTAAACCTTCTCAGTATAGTTTCTAATATAATTACAATCTTAAACAAGGTGACCAATACTGTGTGCAAAACTATACAAGGTTGTTTCACCTATCCCCTATGTAATTAAAGCGTAACTTCCTTACATTTTGTTGTCAATTCCCCATGCAATAAATGATATCATTTGCTTTACAAGTTAGCTTTTCCAGTTTTACAATGGTGACAAGATGGCAGCAGAGTAGGGCACTCCAGGTGGAGCTCTTCTGCTTGCCAGTTCCTTTCCTTTCCCTTTCAATATTTTTCTCCTCTTCGAAGCTTTTCTCCTCCTCCCACCATCACCAGCCCCACCTCTCACCCCTGCCAACCACCCCCGCCCCAGCCCAATCTGGAGATTGGAGTCAAGGAGCAGAGCCAGCGCAGGCCACGTCACGCAGCCAAGTGAATGCAGGCTGAGTGTCACGGTGGAGCAAATGGGCCGAATCCCACGGAAGACCGAAAGGGCTGATTCCCAGAGTAGCAGCAGAGTGAGTCCTAGATGGAAGCCGGTGTGTGGCCTCGTGCTCTGGGGCAGGTGGGCACAGACTGAAACTTAAGTACTTACGATCTCTTATTGTCATTCTGGACTTTTTTGACTGTTCCCATGCTAATCTATCTTTTTTTAACTCTGTAACAACACTATTTTGTTTTACTCTGTAACTACACTTTTAAGTATTTGTACCTAGGTTCTCTGAAGCAAGATGTTGCTGAAAGGCGACGTTACAAACTTTTCACTGCACTCATTTGAGCGCTTATGACAATGAAGTCTATTCTGTAGATCAGTTACTTGCTGTACCTGCCTACTAAGCTTTTGATTCTTGCCCTGTGACACTCATATCCGTCTGCACCTTAGAGTTTTACACTATTTAGAAGAATGCTTTTTTATTCTTCCCACCAAAATGGACATTCTCCGATATGATATGCCATTTGCCAGATCTTTGCCCACTCACTTCAACCATCAATATTCCTTTGCAGCTTCCTTATGCATTTTGCACAGCTTACTTTTACACCTATCTCTGTGTATCTTTTGCTCCCTCAATCCATTGTACGGAATCACTGATCACCCAATATCCTCTGGTCTCCATGTTAGCTAAGATCATAAGTGGTTTTTTCTCTTCAAGTGTTTTCTTTCTCTTTTGAATCCGTTCTCAATGTACCACTTCTCAAAAAGTAATCTTTGACCCTCCATCCTTTCAAATGACCATTCCTGTCTTGAAACTCCCATTCCTCTCCAAAGTCCTAGCACATGTTACGTCCTAAACCTGTTCCCATTTCTGTGTTTCCATGTTTGAATCCTTCCGAACACGTGTATTCAGTTTCCTCAGCTTTGGAATCCCCTCCCATTACCACTCCACTTCACAACCTAACTTTCCACCTTAGAGAAACTCATTAAAATGTATTTCTGAGCAAGATTTTGAGTAATTTATCTTATGTCTGCTTACACGTATGTGCCATCCTACTTTGTTTTATAACATTTTTGTGACTCGCCTTGAAGCGTTTCATTACATTATAGACACTATACAAGTAGAAGTTGCTGATCTTAATGTAACTAGAGCAGGTCAGGATTGCTAACTCCTAGATATCTCAACACATAGAGTACTGCATTGTTAAAAAGGCTATCAGCATTTACTATGCAATTGTTAAAAAGGGTGTCAGCATTTTAATATACAATGGTTAAAAAGGACATCAGTGTTTTACTATGCACAGGACATAAATAAAGTTTAAGGAGATGCAAGAGCTCCACAAGTCTGCCGCTTCACTAGACTTCTCTCGCTGTCAAATACACACACAACACATGGAAGTCTGAGCAAAGAAATCATGAATAATCACATTGCAAACATTCAGAGATGTGATGATGTGGTGGTAGTGTCACTAGACATATGCAGATCTGGTGACTCAGAACATGTGCTCAAATCGCACCATGGAAACTGGTTGAAATTTTAAATCCATAAAAACATCTGCTCAGAATGCCAAGCTAATTGTGAGCATGTAACCATAGTTGATTTTAAAAACAATTTGGTTCATTAATGCCCTTTAGAGAAGGTAATCTGCCATCCTTACCTGGTCTGACCTGTATGTAATTCCAGGTCTACAGCAATGTGATTGGCCCCTATCCTCCTAATAAGCTTTTAGGCATGGACAATTACTGCTGGCCTAGGCACTGATGCCCACATCCCACAACTGAATTTTTAAAAAACTTGGCATGCACATGCAAGTTTTGTATGTGGTCAACATTAAATGTTTATTACAGAAGAAAAACACAGACAATCCATTACAGAGTTCAAGAAAAATCACAAGGGCGAATTCTGATATTTAGCTGAAGAAAAACAGAAAGCTGCAAAACCAAGTCCTAAAATCACAAGATAACAAAATGTGAGGCTGGATGAACACAGCAGGCCCAGCAGCATCTCAGGAGCACAAAAGCTGACGTTTCGGGCCTAGACCCTTCATCAGAGAGGGAGATGGGGTGAGGGTTCTGGAATAAATAGGGAGAGAGGGGGAGGCAGACCGAAGATGGAGAGAAAAGAAGATAGGTGGAGAGGAGAGTATAGGTGGGGAGGTAGGGAGGGGATAGGTCAGTCCAGGGAAGACGGACAGGTCAAGGAGGTGGGATGAGGTTGATAGGAGATGGAGGTGCGGCTTGGGGTGGGAGAAAGGGATGGGTGAGAGGAAGAACAGGTTAGGGAGGCAGAGACAGGCTGGACTGGTTTTGGGATGCAGTGGGTGGAGGGGAAGAGCTCGGCTGGTTGTGTGGTGCGGTGGGGGGAGGGGACGAACTGGGCTGGTTTTGGGATGCGGTGGGGGAAAATCACAATGAGTCTTTCAAACTGATGTTTGGTGATACAGAATGTGAATATTGTTAAAACTAGGGATTTATCAAAGCTTTTCACTTTGCACTCATCAGAAAAAATGCAAGAGCACCACATTTCAAATGGTCACACCAATTTATAAATAGTACAATTTCCTCCTGTTTTTAAATTATTGAGGAATTTAAAAATATTTGGCATTCTTGCATTGGTTCTGTTGAGTGCAAGATGAAAAATTTCAGCAACATGTCTGTTTATTCAGCAAAAGTCTTTCAGTGGTCATGGAAATTACACTGTATATGGTCTGTAATTTATATCTGACCACTGGGTTAAAGATGTTGTCCTTGTTTTGGCAACCGTGGACCATTCATGACTTGTGCTTCAAGAAAACAATTTCTTGGATCTCAGAGGCTTTGCTCTCACTTACTTATCATATAAATCAATTGGCATCAATTTTTATAGTGTAACAAGTCCTCTTCCATATGGACAAGGGTATCTTGGAATTAGAATTAGAGATTTTATTGTCACGTATACTGAAATTCAGGGATATAAGAATGCAGTGAAAAGTGTACAATGTCATCATTCCTGGTGCCATATTTGGTGCAAAGGTACCCAGGGTCATAATTTTAGGTACAAAGTAGAAAAATAAATAAATATAGTTAAAAGCTCAACAGAGAAGTCCTTCTTAGTATAAATCAGAAAAATAAAGAAATAACGTTAAAAGTTCAACAATTCAGCATTCTAAATGGCATAAACTGCTTTTCCACTAGTCTGCAGGTAGTGAAGTGATAGCTGTCTCAGAAACCCCCATTCTTTAGCAAACGTTGCAATTTCCATGATAGCAACTTGTGGACTGTTAGCTGTTACTGGAATGTTTGATATCCAAATTCATACCAAATCTTTTGCGTATTGATGAAAACTTTGTTTACTGCCTTAAGCACAATTGATTCCAAAAGATAATGTCTATTTCAACAAACATCATGTTCTAGCCTCAGTGTAGGTCTCAGTGTTGATTTGATTTGATTTATTGTTGTCATATGCACTGAGATACAGTGAGAAGTGTTGTTTTGCATGCTCGACAGGCAGATCATACCATACAAAGTGCATCGGGGAAGCAGAGCAGCGTGAAGAATACCATGTTATAGCTGCAGAGAGGTGCAGAAAGAGAGATCAACATTAACTTTGAGACCAAAAGCAAAGTTGCTGGAAAAGCTCAGTTTCCTGTAAATCAGGAATGAAAACAAGTTGCTAAAAAAGCTCAGCAGGTCTGGCAGCACCTGTGAAGGAGAAAATAGAGTTAATGTTTTTGGTCTGGTGACCCTTCCTCAGAACTCAATTCTGAGGAAAAGTCACCACACCTGAAACGTTAACTCTGTTTTCTCCTTCACAGATGCTGCCAGACCTGCTGAGCTTTTTTAGCACCTTGTTTTCATTCCTGATTGACAGCATCCGCAGTTCTTTTGGTTTTTATTAACTTTGAGAGGTCTGTTCAAAAGTCTGATAACAATGGGAAAGAAGCTGTTCTTGAACTTGTTCTTACATGTTTTCAAACTTCTTTACCTTCTGTCGATGGAATAATGTGCAAGAGATATAACTGGGATGGGAGGGGCCTTTGATTATGTTAATTGCTTTTCCAAGGCAGTGGGAAGGTGTCAATGGATGGAAGGTGGGTTTGCATGATGGACTGGGCTGTGTTCAGGACTTTCTGTCGTTTCTTGCGATCTTGAGAAGAGCAGTTGCTATACCACGTTGTGAAGCATCCAGATAGGATGCTTTTTAAGTTGTAGCTATAAAAATTGGTAAGAATCTTTGCAGACATGTCAAATTTCTTTAGTGTCCCAAGGAAGTAGATGCATTGTTGCACATTTTTGACCATCACATGAAGGTGGCTGGACCAGGACAAATTGTTGGTGATCATCACTCCCAGGAACTTGAAACTATGGATCATCTCCACCTCAGCAGACAGGGAGCTGCCCTCCACTCCATTTTTTGAAGTCAATGACCAGCTCTTTCATTTTGCTGATTTGATGAAGAGATTGTGATCTTTACTCTCATGATTCCAGTAGAACACAGTATTGTGTACAATACACAATGTGCTGCTGTAAGCATTGTTTTTTAAAAAACTGAAGCCATCTCTTTGCATTATTTTCTTGGTTTAAAAGCTGTAAAACATTTTTAGTCTACAGTTCAAAAATAAAGGAAATAAAAAGATGTGGTATTTACAATATACAATAGAATAGAGGGTGTGCTCCTGAGATGCTGCTTGGCCTGCTGTGGTCATCCAGCTTCACACTTTGTATAATAGAATAGAAGGTCTTTATTTTTTAAAACTACTTTCATGTACTTGATGGTAGAATCAAAGAATTGTACCAGTTTAACTTAGTCTTTAACCTTGTCCAAACTCCCTCAAAGCAAAGACTATCCATAAATGGCATATTTAAAAAGTCTTATTCTGTATACACCTTATGTGCATAAAAATTAGCTTCTTGTTTTGTATTTTTGTCACATATTTACTTACATTTATTTATTTTAAATTAAATGTCCACATTTAAAACCAGTATCACGCTGTATTTCTAATCTTCAATCATAACCCAAAAATATGACTGAGGTGACAATGTTCCGAATGCTTTCTCAGAGCCTGTATATTAAACCATAATCAAGATTTGGTAAGTGGCAACAAAAAACAAGAGTTCTAACAGATGCAATGATTGCAGTTAAATTGCGATGAACAGGATAGGCCACATTCCTGAATACCTAGGTAGGATGTCACCTAGATATTCTCCAGGGCTATTTACTGGCATTACTACATGCAACTCAGCTTCACTTCTCAGTTTCTACTACAGAGAAACCCCAATGCTCCAAGCAGCTGGGCTTCACAAAATAAGGCAGGTTTCTACATGTAAATATAAATAATACAAACACAAAAGTAAAATGTAAGAATCAGGAGTAAATGCACGATATTAAAATGTGGACCAGAGTAGATCTGTTAATCCAGTCATATTATTCCCCACCCTCAGCCCTGTTTACTTCAAGTCTCTATGTGCTTTTGAGTTGCTCAACAGTTCAATTCCAGAATTTATGACCAATCAAAGCCTTCTCCTCTGTCTTCTCGTCTGTCAATGTAACCTTTTTTGCCCTTCTCTCTTACATGCTTAAATAGCTTCCCTTTAAACATACTGTGCTATCTGCTCAACCATTCTGCATGCTTGTAAATTCCACATTCTCACCACTTTCTGGGTAAGGAAGTTTTTTTTCTCAGCTCACAATTCGAGTTGGTTGTTAAGGATTTTATGGTGCTTTTGAAGAACTGAAACCATCTTGGATTATTATGAAAAAAAAGGTCATCAGATATGCAAGTCCTAGCTGAAGTTATTACTGTCCAAGATTGGAAGATCATTATTTATTTAAGATCGTAGTCTTTCACTGAAACATAAGTACACAATGCTACAAATTTGGCTTTAACAACGAAACAGAAGTTTATTATGCTAAAGAAATGAAGGTAATAAGGAAAAACGAAACTAGGTACCTATAACACAATTTGAAAGATTTCAAAACACACAGTAAAATTACAACCAAGAACAGAAATTGCTGAAGATGCTCAGCAGGTTTGGCAGCATCTGTGGAGAGAAAGCAGAGTTAATGTTTTGAGTCAAGGCATCCTTCTTCGAAACAGTAAAAATACAATCCTGACACTATCTCTTTAAAGTGTTCAAATACCAAAGAGAGTGCCCTCATCTGTTTGTAAATTTGACTGAACTGTTTTGTTCAATTCCCAGGCTTGATATACATAATTTACCACTCACCCACTTGTCAAAGCACAACTTGCAAGAAATGCACAAGAGCAAGCTATGTTGTTATCAGTGAGAAATTTATGTGTTTTTCATTTGGAAACAGAACATGCTATTTTCTTTTACTTGTTTTCCTGTCTTATTTTGGCAAGTCTGAAATGTGAAATCCTCATCTAAGTATGTCTTTCCCCCACCTTGTGTAAGACTGTGTAAGACGGAATCTGAATGATGGGCTAAGTGAATACTGAAATTGCCAGAGCTAAGGACATTGTCTGTAAGATTCCAACTGCCTGAAAGATCCAAGCACAGAAATACTAGCAGTTTATTAATGCTTTATAAATTAAGCCATTTGATAGGATACACATAAAGAGGATAGGCTGAATTTCATTACTTTTGACTAAGTGCAAGTTGCATTGAGTTTTTTGCTGCAAGGCTTATCACATTTTTCTCTCCATATCTCCAACAGAGCTGCTCTGCATATGCCCTAGACATGGAGGATAGGGGGAAATTGTCAGCCTGTTGTGTGGGCAGTGTCCTGGAGCTCCTGCTGGACAGGGGATGCTTTCTTATCCCAGGACAGTAGTGAAGGTCATGACAGTGGACTATATCAGCCTGGAACCAGGTTGCCACCTGCTATAAAGCAGTCTTAGTCATTTGGAGGAATGCCCTCCACCTCAGAAAGAAAGTCAGTTTGCTTCTCCACTCCTCTACAATAAGTGACACCATCATCTGTCTGCTTCCATGCACTCACTCTGCCCTGATACTGCTCTAACCTCCCACAAAGCCTCATGCTGTGCCCCTCTCAACAATGTCTGCAACATCTTCCCTCAAACACTGCCACCCACCCATTACCACTGAAAACCCTCACCATTGCCCACTCACTCTCCTGGAACACCTCTCCACCTGAACCAACAGCAACAGCTCTGCCACCAACTTTTATCTCCCTTAATAATGGCTTCTCTCTCATTTTGGGAGGAAAACAGACCCAAATAGGGCAAAAATATTGAAGTCAGGATCCCTAACATACTGGCCTGCCTGGCCTGCTGTGTTCACCCAGCTCTACACCTTGTTATCTCCCGAACATTCAGCCTTTCTGAGGACAGCAACAGAGCAGCCTGGCTCTGAGACCTGTGACTATCTGAATGACCATTTCTAGGTCCCTGAATTGGTATTGGAGGCTGCCTTGGCTTATTCAACCAGGACTTCCTGTATGAAGGTTTTCCTCCTTGACTGAGGCCCGCTGACAATTTTGACAAGCTTCCTTCCATTGTGTCTGCTCTGAGCAGCATGGCAAGGCAGAAGTACTATGAGCTCTGGCTGAAGGAAGAAAGGCAAAGCAATGCAAAGCAAGGGAGCTCCTGAGAGTGTGCAGTAGGATTAGAGTGAGTGAGTGCTATGATAATGCAAGGAGCCCAGAGGTATAGCCATGTCCAGTCCATGAGCTGGGTGTGTGTCCCTGAGCAACTTTGCTGCAACATTACAATGATTGTTGCTGCGCATTGGAATGCAAAAGCACTCTGTACCTTGATCAGAGATGTGCGATGAGGATGGCACGTATTAGATGTCAATGTTCATGGACCTGTGGTACATATGGCTGGTGCCCATGAAGCAGGCCCTGTGAAATGTTGATGCCACGTGTCCAAAATGGAGGTTGCTCGGAGCAAGCAATGAGCTGAACTCATGAGGTGCCTACTCTGGTTTCCACATTAAATGTTTTTGATGTCTAATTTATGTGGTGAGTTTGAAAGCTGAATATTGATGAGGAGAGTGAGTCCAGTGGTTAGCACTGCTGCCTCACAGCTTCAGGGACCCGGGTTCAATTCCAGCGTTGGGCGACTGTCTGTGTGGAGTTTGCACATTCTCCCCGTGTCTGCATGGATTTCCTCCGGGTGCTCCAGTTTCTTCCCACAGTCCAAAGATGTGCAGGTTATGTGGGTTGGCCATGCTAAATTGCCCATAGTGTTCAGGGAGCTGTAGATTAGTTGGGTTAAAGGGGGATGGGTCTGGGTGGCATGCTCTGAGGTTCGGTGTGGACTTGTTGGACTGAAGGGCTTGTTTCACACCGAAGGGATTCTATTCTATTCAACAAAAGTTTAGCAAGCAATAGTCTCCCCAAGTCAGCAACTCACTACTGCCCAGTAAGAAACTTGCCTCACCATTTGCAAAAAACAGGAAAGACGGATTAAGAAGCTCCCAATGTCAAGACGGACCTTGCTGGACATCTTTCCTGATTTTGTCACAAGTTATATGATATCTCAGGTTGCTCAGACCCCCTAAAAGATTCTGCATGTGTTTTCACTTATGGGCAGGACCAAAACTAGGGAAAAATGAATGCAAAACAATTCCTTACAGATGCAATCAAGATTGTAGGAAAAACTTCTTTATCCAGACAATGGTAATAATGTAGAGGTCACTACCATAAGGAGTAGTTATGGTGAATGGTATAAATACATTAAAGTAGATGCTGGGTAAACAGGAAACATTAAGAGGGCTAAATGAAGCAGTAGCTGGAGTCTTGTATTCAGGATAAACCACGTTACAGACCAGTTTGGCTCAATTGCCTCCATCTCAACTGTAAATTCCAAGTACTTTCATGTAAACACAAACCAACTGATAACTATGTAGACGAATGAATAAACCATATTTCAAGTTAAAAATAAATTCTCAAGATTTTTACATAACTTTGATTGAAATAGAAGCCTTGCCATTCCTCAAGGTTCAACCAATTCAAGAAGGTTATGGATGAAGTCTCATATCCTCTCTATTTTTGCATTATCTCCATGCCTTTAATTCCCTTAATTTCCCAGAATATACTGATCTCAGTCTTGGATGTGCTGGTTCTTTAGAAAATGAATTTCATAATGTTGATGCATTATTTTCTGATGAATGAGTATTGTTTTAAATATAAATTCCGTTATTTATGGATTTGAACTCTTAATCTCTTGGTTCCCACATTAAAGCCGAGAAACAAAGCAACATGTAATGCAGTTTAAAGATCTAGATCTCCAGTGCATTGCACTCATGTGTTGGGGCCAGGTCAATGAGATATAGGTGGACCAAAAGTGGTAAGAGTCACAAGGAGAGTCATTGAGTTTTACAACATGGATTGAGACTCTTCAGCCCATCTTGTCATGCCAGTCATCAAGCATCTATCTGTTCTACTCCCATTTGCTGGAGACACTCTGGGGATGTTGCTAGTGATTAGGAAGGAGTTGATGGAACACCAATTAGTTGAGTTGAATTTGGGCTCCTTTGTGCAAGCAGAACAAAACCTAAAGTAAAGTGTAGGAAATAGCCAGTGTCACAGTTATATTTAGGCACTTGGCTACAGATGTAGTCAGTTCTGAGTGTCAGAACTTCAGCACCACATTTAAGATGTTTCTGGGATCCATGGAATCTGCTTTGTCCAGTGCATTCAACCATTTCTCGTTATGTCTTGTAGATCAACATCTGCAAAACTTAAACTCCTGCTCTGAGTTCCTCAAAACAATTGTCTCTGCAGACCTTGGGTTCAATGAAATCTGTAGCTTAGACTTGCAAGCCTATCTTTAAAGTACTTTGAACATAGGGGTGGTACAATCACAATTATTCAAGTTCATCACAGCCCCTCACTTGAATATTGCCAGACAAATACAGCATCAGCAAATATGCTGCTCAGACATGTATCACATAAGTAATAGATACATCAGCCTGGAGATTCCGAGGATGTCAGTCACACTTGTGTTACTATTTTGCTCCTTTTGTTTCCTATCAGGAACTGCTCCCCATTTCTACCTCTAATCCCGGCTCCTTTGGATTTGCAAAGTTTACCTGAAATTGAACAGTTCCTTCAGAGTGCAGCATTTTTTAGGAAAGTCAAATCTTGCTGCCTTTTGTAGCAGTCAGTTTTGTATGTTCTGCAGGTTAAATGTCCAGTAGCAAAGCCAAACACTTTGACAGTCAGTGTGAAAAGAACATGCAAGGAATGTGCAGGTTTAGGGTTGCTGTTGGTTAAGGAGGTAGATTGCCAAGCACATCAAATGACAGGAGGGTAGGATACCAGGCAGGTAAATGATGGAATCTTTAGAATATTTGGAAAGAGTGGAGGGATGTTGGCTCCCACAGCAGTGAGAGGAGCACTGAGGCCAACAGTAGGGCAAAGGGACATTGAGAAGAGGTGGTATCAGGACTTATAATTGAGGATGGTTTATTAGGTCAGGTGGTAATGGGGAGAGTGTTAGGTTCTGGGGGTTTCAGGTTCATAGAAGGTGGGGTATATTGGTTATAGGCAGGGTGGAGTGGGTTGAGTAGGGGTCCTCTGAACAGGAATCCCTGAAGTGTAATTGTTGGTGCCATTGTAGATGGGGGAAGATGTGAAGAGTCAAAAAGTCAGCTTCATAGTTATCCAGCAGTTAGACTGGGTTTTTGTACCATCCAAATTCTCCCAGGTAACTATTAACTGAAATGTACCTCTTTGGATACGCTGCTTTTTTTGGAAGGTTCCTGATACAGGAGAAGTGCCCATTGGGTTCTTCAGTTTTCCAGGCAATTCCCAGAGTCTGTTGAGTCTGGAATTTCACAGAGCTCCATGCATAATCTTATTGCAGCTGCCCATAACTAAAGTTGACAAGGTGACCGCCTGGAGCATTTTAGCTAACACAAGATGGCTGAAAGGGTTTGACAGTTGCATATAGCAGACATCCACAGCCAGACTTGTGGCCTCCATACAGGGTCACTGGATAAGATAATGAAAGGTCTCAGTTCGAGAAGATAGGTGAGTATAGTCAGTGAGGCATCCCTGATGAGGCAGGCACAGATGAAATTCATTTTAGAAAATTAATGTAAAAGTTCAATTTAATATAGAATAGAAGGTAAAACTGGACCCATTCCGTTAAAACATTTTCAGGTAGTTGTAAATTGCATTAAGAAGCACACGCATATGTGTATTCCTTACAATAATAATGGTGGTTTTAGTTTTAGTATATTCTTAGCGGGAATTTGAACATGTGCTATTTGGTGGGGAAATTTGTGTGAAAGGTATTTGAAATAAATACAGTGCATGGGGAGCAGGGGGAGGGTTCGGGCACACGTGAGAATCAAATTTCTGTCCTGAACCAACTCGCAGCTGCAAAATAGAAATGCGTTTGTTTGATCTCCCCAATTTGTTAGCTTTGTTAAAGAACTAACATTAGGTGTAATCATGTAACTTTATATATATAACTAACTTTACATCGGCAATGATGGTATAAATTTCATTATGACTGGTAGAAATTGGCATTTTTTTGTATCTTTCATCATCAGAGCGGTGAGAAAAATAGATTGCATAACAGCTTTTTAAAGATCCTTAGTGATAAATTATTGTTAATTAACATGCTGAAGCTGGCAGGTGTCTGAGAAGGATTGTGGTTATTAGTATATTGGAATGTGGATAAATACAACGACCAGTAATAGATATGTCTGATACCATCATGAGATCATGGGAATACCTAGGGTTATCCATAGAGATGTCAATTTTGTTTATTGAGCATTTGTTTACAGGATTGGATGTGTGGATTGGGGGGACATGGCTAACAATAACATCAATATTGCATGTAATCATAGTAATGCAAAATGTATAAAAATGCTATACTTAACTGGGAGAGGCAGAGTATTCAGTGGACACTATTCCAGGAACTTCTCCCATGCTGCATGGTAAAGAGCTCTGAATAAAGGTCAACTTGTGCTGCTAGACACGGAACTGGGTAACTCCTCTTTGACGTCTCTCTCCCTCCAACAAACTCCAACTTGTATTACTCCAACAATTATCTGGCCATTGGAATAAAATTGGTGATTGCCGTTTACCAAGTTGAAGTTCACCCTGGCGCTCAGTAGGTATCCATGATTGCAACAATGGTTGCACACGCACATTTGGATATCTGCCAAAATGTTCAATGTTACTTTGAAACTTGACTCTTTGGAATTATGGCAATGCATGGCATATAAAGGAATAGCTGTAAGGTTTCTTGAAAGTTTAGAGTGGGTAAGTATGAGGACTATCACTATTACACACTATTTCATAGCCATTTCCTCTTCTCATTGCCCCTCAGATACTCCATTCCCAAGTCAACACTAAAATGCTGCTCAGTTTTAGGTGACCATTATAAGTAGCCAAACTCAGGCTGCTTTCTCACAGGGTGCTTACTTAAATGGGACTAGGGCATTGCAGCACAGTGGTACTGCCCCCCTACATCTGAGCAAGGAGATCTGGTTTCAAGTTCCACCTGCGCCAGAGATGTGAAATAATATCTCTGAACAGGTTGTTTAGAAAATATCAATACAAATGGAATCATCTGATTATCCCCCATTTTAAATGGGGAAACATGATCAAAACCCAATTGGTGTGGAGAGATCAGTTACAAGTTTGCACAACACAAAGCTAAGAAGGTTATTTCTAACACAGTTTCCGAAGTCACCTGTAGTGATTATAATGAGGTCATTCAGGTGGACTTCATAGTTCACTGATTTCCCCGATTGGTGCTATTAACCTGGTCCAATCTGGATGCCCTACTGTACAGATATAAACAAGTTTCATAGAACATAGAACAATGCAGCGCAGAACAGGCCCTTCATGTTGCGCCGATCTGTGAACTAATCTAAACTCCTCCCCCTATCATTACCCAAATGCTTATCCGAGGAGTACACTCTGTACACTCTGAGAAAACCAAAACAGTATCAAGTACTATGTACATATAAACAAAGAGTGACTTAGTGACAAGATACCAGCTACTGTGGAGTTATTTCAGAGGCGATGAGAGAGCAAAAATATACTCCTGAAGGAATTCACTTGCAACAGTCATCTTTGAGTTGGGGTATGCATTTCTGGCACCGTGCTATTATTTGGAAAGCTTGACTCGTTTGTCTTGCCATCAAAGACTTAACTTAGTATCTGCAAAGAATGTGTTATTTTTTCTGGCGGGGGGGACAAATGACATTGGGACAGATTCAAAGTAACACATAATTCTTCTGACAGCTTGTGGACCTGCAGCTTTTTTGCTTATTAGGAGCCTAACATTTCTTGATGCAGCAGTTACTGAAACTTTTCAAGAGTTGATGGATTTAGTTAAGGAATATTATGACCCCAGCCTCCTCTAATCCTGAGGTGCTATAGGTTTCACTCAGCAGTTCAAGAACCAGGGGAATCCCTGTTGGGATTTTTCATGAGGTTAAGATGACTGTGACTTTGGTTTGACCCTTAATGAGATGCTGAGAGACTGTTTGGTACGAGGGATTAATGATATAACCATGCAAAAACACCTAACTAGCTAAGTCCTGGACTTCAAACAGGCAGTACAATTGGCTTTGTGATGAGAAAATGCAGCAAGTGAAGCATATGAGTTACAGGGTTTACCAATGGAAATGAACATCCTCCCCAGGATGACTGAATTTGGGTGACACCACTTGAATGAAGGCAATTGCAGCCTCACTCAGGACATAGTCTGAACACTGGGACTCTAAGTCAGCCCATAGCGAAACACCAAAACAATGCCAAGCCTTGGCCAAGTGGTTAACATTTTCTTCAAGACTCAAGCTGGCAAGACATTATAGTTGCTGCTGGTATGAGAACTCCGGACAGCAAAAGAGGTCCATTGGGCATGAATTGAATAGAAGAACTCTTAGGCCAATATCCAGGAGTGTGCAGACCCTGGAAAACCCACCTACATCTGGCTTGGAATGGTTAAATTGCTGAGCAACATCCAAAACACAACCAAACAGAATAAACACCTAGTTAAATGGTCACCAGCTTTTAATGGAGGTTGATACCAGCGTGGCTGTATCAGTGATTGCTGAACCAGTTTTTTAAAAAAAGTCAATCTGGGCTCCAAACCTTAGGTTTGCATAAGACTCCAGCTAAACTGAGAATCTGTAGCAGGCAACATTAATAGATGAGGGTATAACTTCAGTTCTGGTCTCATATGACAGCAGTTGGTTCAATTACAACTGATTGTAGGAAAAGGCTCAAGCCCAAGCCTGATGAGGCGGGATTGGTTAAAAAAGATTCACCATGATCAGCTCAACATTTTTCAATTAGAAACTGGCTCCCTAAATGAAGTCCTAATTGAATACCCAATAGTTTCTCGGGATGGTCTAGGGACTATCAAAGGACACAAGGCCATCTTGCATGTTGACATAATTGCATGCTTCTACAAGGCCAACCCAGTGCCATTTGCCTTAGTGCAAAAATAGAGGCAAAAGTCAAGAGGCTGGAAAGGAAAGGAATCATCAAACCAGTACAGTTTGCAGAAAGGACAGCACAGATTGTCCTGATTGTGAAACCCAATGAGTCAATTTGCCTTTGTGGGGATTTTAAAGAAACAGTAAGCCACTTTTTGCAGCTGGATACATACCCAATCCCCCACATAGAGGATTTATATGCAAAGCTGCCAGGGTGGGGACTGTCCTTCATGAAGCTAGACATGAGTCATGCGTGCCTGCAATTGCAGTTAGACGAGGATTCCCAGAAGTGTGCTTCAATTAATACCTGTAAGGGTTTGTACCAATATATGAGACTGCCATCTGGGGTGTCATCAGCCTGTGCCATTTTCCAGCAGATTATAGAGAACATTTTCCAAGATCTACCCAGTTCACCATTTATCTGGATGACATACTAGTAACATGGAAGATGAATAAAGAAGACTTAGAGAACTTGGATATAGTCCTTAGATGTTTCTTGAAGGTTGGAGTATGCCTTCGAAGGGAAAATATGTATTCCAGGCACCTCAAGTAACCTACCTGGGTGATACAGAGTTGACAAGACTGGGTTACACTCATTAGAAGATTACATGAGGGTCATCAAAGATACCCCGGCTCTCAAGTCTGTATCAGAACTTAGGTCTTTCCATTGTTTGATGAATTATTATTGAAAGTTTATACGTAAGTGGCCTCCATCCAGCCAGTGTTACACCTGCTATTGAAAAAGGGTCAGCCTTGTAAATGGTCTCGTAGCCAAGAAGTACCCTTCAGGAAAGTGAAGAAGCAGTATCATCATCTAAAATGTTGGCATGTTATAATCCCAAGCGGGATCTGGTGATGATATGCAATCCCTCCCCATATGGTATTGGGGATGTGTTGGCTCACAGATGGCCATTGGAGTGGAATGCCTAATAGTGTATGTTTCCTGGACTTTGGTTGATGAAGAGTGTACATACACCCAGCTAGAGAAAGAAGGTTTGGCAGTCTCCTTTTGTGTGAGAAAGTTCTGCTAATACCTTTACAGATGCAAATTTGTAATAGTAACAGACCACAAACCCCAGCTAGAACCGCCTATAGATTCAGGTCAAATTCAGCTGTGAGCTCTCATTCTAAGTGCGTAAAGTTACAAGTTGGAACACTATTTGGGAGGGCAAGTAGCAAATCAGAATGCCTTAATCTGTCTCCACCTCCTGCTGGCCAATATACTAACCATGGTGCTGCCACCGGAAGAGTCCAGAGATAATGGGAACTGCAGATGCTGGAGATTCCAAGATAATAAAATGTGGGGCTGGATGAACACATCAGGCCAAGCAGCATCTCAGGAGCACAAAAGCTGACGTTTCGGGCCTAGACCCTTCATCAGAGAGGGGGATGGGGGGAGGGAACTGGAATAAATAGGGAGAGAGGGGGAGGCGGACCGAAGATGGAGAGTAAAGAAGATAGGTGGAGAGGGTGTAGGTGGGGAGGTAGGGAGGGGATAGGTCAGTCCAGGGAAGACGGACAGGTCAAGGAGGTGGGATGAGGTTAGTAGGTAGCTGGGGGTGCGGCTTGGGGTGGGAGGAAGGGATGGGTAAGAGGAAGAACCGGTTAGGGAGGCAGAGACAGGTTGGACTGGTTTTGGGATGCAGTGGGTGGGGGGGAAGAGCTGGGCTGGTTGTGTGGTGCAGTGGGGGGAGGGGATGAACTGGGCTGGTTTAGGGATGCAGTGGGGGAAGGGGAGATTTTGAAACTGGTGAAGTCCACATTGATACCATATGGCTGCAGGGTTCCCAGGCGGAATATAAGTTGCTGTTCCTGCAACCTTCGGGTGGCATCATTGTGGCAGTGCAGGAGGCCCATGATGGACATGTCATCAAGAGAATGGGAGGGGGAGTGGAAATGGTTTGCGACTGGGAGGTGCAGTTGTTTGTTACGAACTGAGCGGAGGTGTTCTGCAAAGCGGTCCCCAAGCCTCCGCTTGGTTTCGCCAATGTAGAGGAAGCCGCACCGGGTACAGTGGATGCAGTATACCACATTGGCAGATGTGCAGGTGAACCTCTGCTTAATGTGGAATGTCATCTTGGGGCCTGGGATGGGGGTGAGGGAGGAGGTGTGGGGACAAGTGTAGCATTTCCTGCGGTTGCAGGGGAAGGTGCCGGGTACGGTGGGGTTGGAGGGCAGTGTGGAGCGAACAAGGGAGTCACGGAGAGAGTGGTCTCTCCGGAAAGCAGACAGGGGAGGGGATGGAAAAATGTCTTGGGTGGTGGGGTCGGATTGTAAATGGCGGAAGTGTCGGAGGATAATGCGTTATATCCGGAGGTTGGTAGGGTGGTGTGTGAGAACGAGGGGGATCCTCTTGGGGCGGTTGTGGCGGGGGCGGGGTGTGAGGGATGTGTCGCGGGAGATGCGGGAGACGCGGTCAACGGCGTTCTCAATCACCGTGGGGGGAAAGTTGCGGTCCTTAAAGAACTTGGACATCTGGGATGTGCGGGAGTGGAATGTCTTGTCGTGGGAGCAGATGCGGCGGAGGCGGAGGAATTGGGAATAGGGGATGGAATTTTTGCAGGAGGGTGGGTGGGAGGAGGTGTATTCTGGGTAGCTGTGGGAGTCGGTGGGCTTGAAATGGACATCAGTTACAAGCTGGTTGCCTGAGATGGAGACTGAGAGGTCCAGGAAGGTGAGGGATGTGTTGGAGATGGCCCAGGTGAACTGAAGGTTGGGGTGGAAGGTGTTGGTGAAGTGGATGAACTGTTCGAGCTCCTCTGGGGAGCAAGAGGCGGCGCCGATACAGTCATCAATGTACCGGAGGAAGAGGTGGGGTTTGGGGCCTGTGTAGGTGCGGAAGATGGACTGTTCCACGTAACCTACAAAGAGGCAGGCATAGCTGGGGCCCATGCGGGTGCCCATGGCCACCCCCTTAGTCTGTAGGAAGTGGGAGGAGTCAAAAGAGAAGTTGTTGAGTGTGAGGACGAGTTCCGCTAGGCGGATGAGAGTGTCGGTGGAGGGGGCCTGGTCGGGCCTGCGGGACAGGAAGAAGCGGAGGGCCTTGAGGCCATCTCCATGCGGAATGCAGGTGTACAGGGACTGGACGTCCATGGTGAATATGAGGTGTTGGGGGCCAGGGAATTGGAAGTCCTGGAGGAGGTGGAGGGCGTGGGTGGTGTCACGGACATAGGTGGGGAGTTCCTGGACCAAAGGGGAGAAAATGGAGTCCAGATAGGTGGAGATGAGTTCGGTGGGGCAGGAGCAGGCTGAGACGATGGGTCGACCGGGGCAGGCAGGTTTGTGGATTTTGGGAAGGAGATAGAAACGGGCCGTGCGGGGTTGGGGAACAATGAGGTTGGAGGCTGTGGGTGGGAGGTCCCCTGAGGTGATGAGGTCATGAATGGTGTTGGAGATGATGGTTTGGTGCTCGGGTGTGGGGTCATGATCGAGGAGGCGGTAGGAGGTGGTGTCGGAGAGTTGGCGTCTGGCCTCGGCGATGTAGAGGTCAGTACGCCATACTACCACTGCGCCACCCTTGTCTGCGGGTTTGATGGTGAGGTTGGGGTTGGAGCGGAGGGAGCGGAGGGCTGCCCGTTCTGCGGGGGAGAGGTTGGAGTGGGTGAGAGGGGTGGAGAGGTTGAGGCAGTTGATGTCTCGACGGCAGTTGGAGATGAAGAGGTCGAGGGAGGGTAGGAGGCCTGGGGGTGGTGTCCAAGAGGAGGACTTGTGTTGGAAGCGGGTGAAGGGGTCAGTGGAAGGAGGCCGCAACTTTCCCCCCACGGTGATTGAGAACGCCCTTGACCGCGTCTCCCGCATCTCCCGCGACACATCCCTCACACCCCGCCCCCGCCACAACCGCCCCAAGAGGATCCCCCTCGTTCTCACACACCACCCTACCAACCTCCGGATACAACGCATTATCCTCCGACACTTCCGCCATTTACAATCCGACCCCACCACCCAAGACATTTTTCCATCCCCTCCCCTGTCTGCTTTCCGGAGAGACCACTCTCTCCGTGACTCCCTTGTTCGCTCCACACTGCCCTCCAACCCCACCGTACCCGGCACCTTCCCCTGCAACCGCAGGAAATGCTACACTTGTCCCCACACCTCCTCCCTCACCCCCATCCCAGGCCCCAAGATGACATTCCACATTAAGCAGAGGTTCACCTGCACATCTGCCAATGTGGTATACTGCATCCACTGTACCCGGTGCGGCTTCCTCTACATTGGCGAAACCAAGCGGAGGCTTGGGGACCGCTTTGCAGAACACCTCCGCTCAGTTCGTAACAAACAACTGCACCTCCCAGTCGCAAACCATTTCCACTCCCCCTCCCATTCTCTTGATGACATGTCCATCATGGGCCTCCTGCACTGCCACAATGATGCCACCCGAAGGTTGCAGGAACAGCAACTTATATTCCGCCTGGGAACCCTGCAGCCATATGGTATCAATGTGGACTTCACCAGTTTCAAAATCTCCCCTTCCCCCACTGCATCCCTAAACCAGCCTAGTTCATCCCCTCCCCCCACTGCACCACACAACCAGCCCAGCTCTTCCCCCCCACCCACTGCATCCCAAAACCAGTCCAACCTGTCTCTGCCTCCCTAACCGGTTCTTCCTCTCACCCATCCCTTCCTCCCACCCCAAGCCGCACCCCCAGCTACCTACTAACCTCATCCCACCTCCTTGACCTGTCCGTCTTCCCTGGACTGACCTATCCCCTCCCTACCTCCCCACCTACACCCTCTCCACCTATCTTCTTTACTCTCCATCTTCGGTCCGCCTCCCCCTCTCTCCCTATTTATTCCAGTTCCCTCCCCCCATCCCCCTCTCTGATGAAGGGTCTAGGCCCGAAACGTCAGCTTTTGTGCTCCTGAGATGCTGCTTGGCCTGCTGTGTTCATCCAGCCCCACATTTTATTACACCGGAAGAGTCCATTCTGGTTGTAAACTTTCTGGACACCCTTCCGGTCACCACTGTCAATATCAGACTGTGGACCCAAAAAGATCCAGTCCTAGCAAAACTGAAACAACTGGTGGTGATGGGGGAAACAAAAGGGCTGTCACAACCAGAACTGAAACCTTTCTGGACCCAGCAAAACAGATCACCATAGTATGCAACATTTTATAATGAGGAGCAGGAGTGATTGCCCCGAGGAAAGGTCACCACCAGATACTGAGTGAATTCCACCAAGGCCATCCAGGGGTGTCGAAAATGAGGATGTTGGCAACAACTTATGTCTGGAAGCCAGGACTGGATGCAGACATTGCCATTTGGTAGGTCTGTGCCCACAGTGCAACCAAAGATAAAAAATTACCACCACCAGCTGCTCACATTTGTGGGAATGGCCGGGCTAACCCTTGACATGATTACACATCAACTATGCTAGCCATTTCATCGGTTCAACATTCTTAATCATTGTGGACTCCTACTCAAAGTGGTTGGATGTGCATAGACTTAATTCGTCAAGCATGGGAATGATGTTGGAAAAGCTGCAACCATTTTTTGCAATACATAGGCTCCTGGATATTTGGTTACCGACAACAGGCCATCATTTACCAGCAGGGAATTTGAGTATTTCCGAAAGTCTAATGGCATTGAGCACTTAAGGGTAGCTCCATGCCATCCATTGGCGAATCGTCTGGCAGTAAGAGCTGTCCAAACTTTGAAAGCAGGCTTAAAGAAACAGCCTACAGCTTCGCTCAATACCAAACTGTTCTTGTTGCTGTTTGATCATTGGACTATCCCTCATGCAATTACAGGGATAGCTTCAGTAAGTGCTAATGGGGAGAAGAATCTGCACCAGGTTAAATCTGATCCTCCCTGACCTATGGGGCAGAATGAAATGATATCAGGAATGCTAATGCCAGACTCAAGCCTCCTCTAAGTGAGAGAGACACTTTACCTCAATGGACAAAGTTTGGTGCTGAAGTTATGGAAATCATGCATGGGTAAGAGGCATGTTCGACATGAGGTCAGGTCCCATAACGTACAAAGTTCAGGTAGGTGAGGCTGTCTTGAACAAGCAAGTGGACAGCACAAAAGCTGAAAACTCACAAACAAGGCAGGAACAAAACATAACCGCCCCCTCAGAACAGTGTGAAATGCTATTAGAACCCCTGGATTCTTCTCCTCCAGCTAATGTTGAAGAAACCTCAGAGTCTGAGATGCACACAACAGATAACACAGCCTTGATGCCTTTACTGCCTGAAAAAGAGAATGCATTTTTGAGATGCTCCAGGCACAAGAGGCAGGCTACGATCCGGTATCCACCATCTGTATCCAAGGTTGAGTCAGAGGAACCAGACCTGGTGCCCAGGAGAGGCTACAAAAAAAAACAGGCTTACACTTCTGTATTTAAAGGGGTGGGATGTATTGAATGTGATGAAGTCAGCCAGCTGGACCTCACGGAATATGAGTTCCCTGGTTAGTGCTGTTATCCTGGTTCAATCAGGGAACCCTGTCTGACAGATATAAACAGGACTATCAGAGGTTCTGTTCACTCTGACAGCTGGCTCTGTGGAAGCTGGACCAGTGTCAAGTACAATGCACGTGTAAATACAGGGTTGCTTGGTGACAGGATACCAATCTCTGGAGTTATTTCACTGTCCAATGTCAAGCTGTTTCCCTGGCTCCTTCCTCATTCCATTTGCTTTCCCTTACCCTCCTTCTTTCTTGAAGAGACTGACATATTGCCAAGTTAAGGTTACAGACAGTCCTCAGTTGTGAACCGGTTCTGATCTGGAGGCTGCTCGCAAGTTCATTTGTTCATAAGTCAGAACATAATTCAGGACAATATACAACAGCTGTTCAAAAGTACAGGAAATGTTCTTATGTCAGGTCTTTAAAATTACACCGCTGTATAGGCTGACAATTGTAAGTATGAGCACTTGTACGTCAGACATTTGTAAATTGGGAACCCCCTATACACAAGGTTCTGCCCTCCTTCAGGTATGAACATCTGCAAAGAAATTTGTTGGCAACCGAATTTTGGATGGGACCCTTACAAATCAAATCAAATCCTGTCCTTATCCTGCACTATTAGATATATCACTTGACAAGAGAGAGCCAGAGCATGTAGTAACTATGAAGAACTAAATTGCATTTATTTCAATGCAAAGGGTTTTACAGGGAAGGCTGAACTCAGGGCATGTTTAAGAATGTGGGATTGGGGCATTATAGCTATTACAGAAACTTGGCTGAGAGATGGACAAGACTGGCAGCTCAATGTTCTCAATGGGTTTTAGATGCTATAGCAAGGATAGGAAAAGAGGCAAGAAAGGTGGATGGAGAGGGTTGGGGGATAGTATTTTTGAAGGAATACATTACTACTATAACTAGGGAAAATATTTCTGAAAAATCATTTCGTGAAAATATACAGGTAGAAACTACGAATAAGAAAGGACAGATCACTTTGTTGGGATAGTACTATAGGCCCCCCAATAGTAAGAGAGAAACTGAGAAACAAATATGTGGGAAGATCTTAGATATATGTAAGTACAATAAGGTTGTAGTAATTTTAACTTTCCAAACATTGACTGGGGCTACCATAGTGTTATTAAAGGTTTGAATAGTGAACAATTTGTCAAATGTGGTCAAGAAAAATTTCTTTATCAATATGTGGATGCTCCCACTAGAAAATGAACAAAACTAGACCTTCTTCTGGGCAATGAGGCAAGGCAGAAGGCTGAAGTATAAGTGGGGAAACGCTTTGGGTCAAGCAATCATAATTCCATTAGTTTCAAAATGCTTATGAAAAAAGATAAGCCTTCCATAAAAGTTATAGTTTCCAATTAGAGTAAGGCAAATTTTAATAGTATGAGGCGAGACTTTCAAAAGTTGATTGGAGTGGACTGTTCACAGGTAAAAGGATGTCTGACAAGTGGGAGACATTCAGGACTGTGATAATGAGAGTCCAGAGGCATTTTGTTCTTGATAGAGTGAAGAGTAAGGCTGGTAAGATTAAGGAACACTGGATGAATAATGAGATTGAGGTGAGGTTCTAGTCAAAAGTAAAAGAATCTTATTTTAGATATAGACAACTTGGTTCAATTGAATCTTTTAATCAATATAAAGAGTGTAGGGCATTCCTAAGAGAAAAATCAGGAAGGCAAAGAGGCAATATGAGATAGCATTGGCAGATAATGTTAAGGCTAATCCAAAGAGATTCTACAAATACATTAAGAGCATGGGTGTAACGCATGGGAGGGTAGGACCTCTTAAAGATCAAGGAGATCATCTGTGTGTTGAATCCCAGGAGATGGGAGAGAAATTATATGAATTTTTGCATCAGTTTTACTGTGAAGAAATGGAGCTGAGAGAATGCAGAGAAATAAACTTAGTTTTAAAAATAAATTCATATTACAGAAGAGCAAGTTCGGGAGGTCTTATAGAATGTAAAAGTGGATAAATCTTTGACGCCTAATCGATGTGTCCCAGAATGTTGTGGGAAGTAAGAGAGGAAATAAGACCCCTTGCAGAAATATCTGCATCATCTATGACTACAGTCTGTTGACTGGAAAGTGGCTAATAGAATAGAGTAATATGGCATGGAAACAGACGGTTCAGTCCAACCAGTCCATACCAAACATAATCCCAAACCAAACAAGTCCTATCTGCCTTCTTCTGCCCCACATCCCTTCAAACCGTTCTTATTCATATATCCATCCAAATGTCTTTTAAACATTGTAATTGGACCCATAACCACCACTTCATCAGGAAGTTCATTCCTCATGCAAACCACCTGATGTGTAAAAAAATGCCTTTTACATAACTTTTAAATCTCTCATTGGAGAACAGGAGACCTGTAAGCCTGACTTTGGTTGTGGGTAATTATTGGAGGTGATTATAAAAGATACGATTTATAGACATTTAGAGGCAAAAATTGATTAGGGACAGTCAACATGATTTTATGCAAGGAAAATAGTGTCTTACAAACTTGATTGTGTTTTTTGAGGAAGTTCCTAAAAAGGTTGATGACGCAAAACCATAGCCACTGTTTATTTGGATTTTAGTAAAGCCTTTGACAAAGTTCCACATGGTAGACTAATTAGTGACGCTAGGTCACAACTCAGGGTGAGTTGCCAATTGGATACATAATTGGCTTAATGGCAGGAGACAGAGAATAATGGTGGAGAGTTCCTTTTCGGAGAGGAGGCCTGTGAACTGCAGTGTTCCGCAAGGATTGGTCCTGGGTCCTCTTTTGTTTGTCACTTATATAAATGATTTGAATGAGAATATAAATGGCATGGTTAGTAAGTTTCTGGATGACACGAAAATTGGTGGCATTGCAGACGGAGATGAAGGTTTTCTAAGGTTACAAAGCGATCTTGATCAAAGGGGTCAATGGGCTGAAAAATGGCAGACGGAGTTCAATCTGGATAAATGTGAGGTATTGCATTTTTGTACAACTAACAAGTAGGGCTTATACAATTAATGGTAGGGCCTTGGGGAGTGTTGTTGAACAGTGGGATCTGGGATGCAGGTACATAATTCTTTAAAGTTTCTGTCACACATAGAAAGATGGTTAAAAAAGCATTTGGCATGCTTGTTCTTCATTCCTCAGTCCTTTAAATACAGGAGTTGGTACATTATGTGGAGATTGTACAGGACATTGGTGAGGCCTCTTCTGGAATGCTGCGTCCAGTTCTGGTCACCCAGTTATAGAAAGGATATTATCAAGCTGGAGTGGGTTCAGAAGGCAGTTACCAAGATGTTGCCGGGTATGGAAGGTTTGACTTATAAAGAATGGCTGGATAGGCTGCGATTCTTTTCCACTGGAGAATAGGAGATTGAGAGGTGACCTGAAAGAAGCTTATAAAATAATGAGAGGTATAGATCAAGTTGATGGTAGTTGTCTTTTCCCTAAGATGGGGAATTTCAAGACGAGAGGGCACATTTTTAAGATGTGAGACATTTAAAAAAGACATGAGGCAATTTTTTTTACAGGGGGTGGTTTGCATGTGGAATAAATTTCCTGAGGATGTGGTCAATGAGTACAATTACAATGTTTAAAAGGCATGTGGATGAATACACGAATAGGAAAAGTTTGAAGGAATAATGGGTCAGGAGCAGGTAGGTAGGAAGAGTTTAGCTTGGGATCATGTTTGGCATGGACTGATTGGACCGCAGGGTCTGTTTCTGTGCTGTACGACTCTTTGACTTTACTCTTTACAACACAAGTCATTGGCTATCAATCAAGAATTGGAGGTATGAACTCATGTTCATTTTTCTCTCATCCCTCATTCAGGCTCGTTGAGGATTGTTGTGTTATGACTCAGTATGGAGAGCTGCACTACTTCATTTTCTATCCTAGTCTTCTGCTAAACACAAAATTTTTAAAATTTGATGTGGCGGATGCTATGGCCAGTTTTACAGTTCACATACTGTGTTAGGTTCAGCATTAAGAACAGGTCAGCCAGCTTTTTGTCAACCATAAACTTCTTTCAAGATACAAAAGTCATACCTACCCTTTTTAAAAAAATATACATTTGAAGAGAAACAAAAAGAATGAAAATCAGTGTTTAATTGAAAGTACTTTGGTCAGGTAGCACATAAAATCAGTATAAAAATGGATGAGTCATGAATTGTCACCAAATGGTGTTCTGCTTCTGAAGCATTCTGTACACACACAAGCTGCTGGCCCTGTGTTGCCTTCCTGAAAAGGTGCAGCTGGCTAAATTCCTTTTGCTCCAGATGGTGGAGTAAATATCATCAAATCCTCTCTAGGAATCCTCCATGAGAGGTAAAGATGACTTGTGGTTGGCTATCATCTCATACATTTTGCTTGGAGGGGACACAAAGAAAGAGAGAGAGAACAATGGGCTGTTGATCTTCTGTAGGGTCAATTTCTCTCTCACTGAGTTCAATAATGCAATAGATTTATCTCAGTCACAAACTGGGCCATGTGACTTGGCCAAACCTCTCCAGTTCTCCAGATTGAATGACTCCATCCGACCTCCATGCCACTTGCAGATGCAACATTGTCGCTGTTGTACAGAGTCTCTTTTCCTTTAAATTTAATCTTTGTTTAAGAGTTCAAAGCAAATTCATGCAGTACTATACAAGATTTTAAAGAAAACTTAGATTGCTTCTCTTCATGACAATTGTGGCACCAAGACTTTTGCCTCAGTCAAAGTAAACTGACACAGCACAAAACCAGGAAGCCAACTTGTTACATTTGGTCTGTATCATCACATTAACATCTTTATCACCCACCAAGACTGAGCCAGTATGCTTCAATTTTATAAAATCAACTTTGTTTTTATTTTATTTGTTGTTTGAAATCATGGCAAACCATAACAAATATAAACAGATTAGACAGACATATGTTTTAGAAACAATTGCCACATCACTAACAACCCTTTAGACACTTAACACATGAAACCATTTTAACTATTAATAATATTGACTGAGGTATAACAGAAATGGCTCAGTCATCCTGGAATACTGCCAGGAGTGTGTCAAGACAAGTTTATACCACTGTAGACTGCACTGCAGATGGCTATGATGCAAAACCAATATTTTAGAGTCCTCAAACTACCTTGGCTCGTGATCTAAATTTTGAGGAATGCATGCCGTTTTCCTCTCCCCACTTTTCCTCCACAATGGCTCTTGTGAAATTACACTATTTACTTGGAAGTATGTTTGGCTCAATTTTCCTTAACCATGTGCCCAGGGAGCACGGATACCCAAAGTGCCAGGATGCAACGCATTCTGGTGGCACTTCCCCAATGTTGTGTTGCCCAAGGCTCCCTGAAAGTGGGTTCGAACAAGCTCAATGCACATCAGGTGTAACACAGGGTAAGATTGAAGGGTATAATTAAATTTGGTATTGAACCATTCTGCATTTGGCCAATTGGCTACACAATCTTCAATGTTGACTTTAGGAGTTTGTGTCAATTCACCTCTGATCAAACTCGAACAAACATCAAAGAGATGGCAGTAAGAGGTAACAGAAGAGACACAGCTATTATTTTAAAACGTCATACATTTTATAAAACAGGTTTTAAATATGACAGTACCACTGTAGTATGCCTGTGAACAGACTATTATAGCATTTGCATTAAGTGGGAAAATTTATACTGCTGCTAACCTAATCAACATTTATAAATCAATTAAATTAGTGCAATTCATAAATATCAATTAAGCAACATAAACAGGTCTTGCCATGTTTCCAAATATGTCTATTGGAGTTTTAAAACTATTACTTAAAATAGTACAAATCTGACACACTTTATAAAATACAAGATGTTGGGAAGGATTTAAAGGAAGCCTGAGAGAAAAAAAACCGCAACTGAGTTATTACTTAACTTTTTAAGTAACAAATTTTCTCTTCGGAGGAACATGGAACAGGAGCTTTGAGATTCTTGTATTATTAACGGGTTGAAATTGAATTGTATACAAGTTCAGGATCTTTATGCATAAGATTCTAAATATGGCTCTTTAAGCACCATTTATATGCAGTGTCATATATTTGTTTACCTTCAACTTACATTTTAAGTTTAAAACAATCAAAAATGTCAAATAGTTTTCTTTTAGATTTATTTTCAACTTAAAGATGTTAACTTAGGTCCTACACAGAATCCAACATCTAAGCTCATTCCATTTATTAATACTTTAATACTTTGTCACGTTTTTATGCTTCACAGTGCTTGGGGCAGACAATCTCTCAGTGACTTATCATTTACTTTCACTTCTATGCTGTAAAGGACAAGAATAATGCTCCATACATTCCAGATGAATCAACAGATCCGTGTCACAGATCACAGGGAAGTACGGACAAGGAAGATTCATTTTCCCATTTTTGCTGAATCTTTCAGTAAGAGTCCACAGTCCCTTCACTGCAGCATTTAAATTTTTTTCTTAAAGTAGTTCCATTTGTAGTGAATGTCTGTTCACCATTTTTCTTCCTCTATATTGTATTTTACACATCTTTTTATTCTTTCAACTGTCATATATTTTAACAAACTCAGTAATTCCACTGTCCATTCAATCTGATTTAGCGACATTGTTAAATTTGATTAATTTCCAAAAATAAGTTTAATTTTAAGCTTCTGAATTCTAAAGGTTAAATTTCTATGGGGGCTGCCTAATTGACCAAGATTTTGGCAGAGATCTATAAAACTCTGCTCCCATCCAAGAAATGACATAAATATCAAGTTAAGCCATGTCTCTGGTGTTTCTATTCATTAACTACAAAACTTACAATGGAAGAAAATGAGGGTATGGCCCAGGAAAGTACCAATGCAAATTAGCAATATGAATTTGATATGCGATGCTTCCCAAACTGGTCCCTTGAGCACCCATACATTACCTCTTCCCAAGTTTAATATAAGCCTCTAGGCATGCCCACCGTGAAAGAGTTTTGCTCCTCTCTCTGATGGAGATCCCAGTCCAATCTTTTTTCTTGCCCACTGAACTTCTTACTCCCTCCCACACCCTATCTTCTGCATATAAACCAACACTTTTCCTAGTTACCATCAGTCCTGAGAAAGTGTCATCGGACCTGAAATGTTAACTCTGATTCTTCTTCACAGATGCCACCAGACCGGCTGAGATTTTCCAGTAACTTCTGTTTTTGTTCCTGATTTACAGCATCCGCAGTTCTTTTGTTTTTTTATAAGCCTTTTCTGTTTGTCAATTTGATTTTGAAGGTAGCTTGGAGTCTTTCATATCAAACTTTTGTTCAATATATTTGGTTAGTGCAGATACACAATTTTGAGGATTTAAAAAATCTATTTGGAATCTGAAGAAATAGTCAAGGAGAAAGAAGAATCTATATTTGTGTAGCATCTTTCACAACCATTAGACGTTGCAAAGTGCTTCACAGCTAATAACGTACTTTTGAAGCATTGTGACTCGGAAACATGGCAGAAATTTGCACACAACAGTTCCCACAAAATGGCAATGTGACAACGATTAAATATTCTGTTTTTTGAGATTCTACTTGAGGGAAGAATATTGACAGGCAGTTCCCTTACTTTTCAAGGTATACAACTGTAGACCCAGAGCCATGGATTAATGGCTCAGAAGGAGGACATTCAGCTCATCAAGTCCATGCCAGCTATCCCTGGAAAATCAATCTCCTTCCCTTGCACTGCCTGAAATGATTATTTCCTTCAAGTATTTATCCATGTTCCTTTTGAAAAATTTGATAGTCTCTGCTTCCATTACCACTGAAGGCAGAAAGTTCCAAGTCATTACCACTTTGTGTAAACTAAATACTTCTTTTTATCTCCCACCTGCTTCTCTTGCCCAAACCTTAAATCTGTGCGCTTAGTACTGTATCATCAACTAAGAGAACTGTTTTATCATACACTGTTCACATGTTATAATCTTCTGTGCTTCTAAAAAATTTCCACTCAATCTCCTTTGCTCCAACGAGGAGATTCTCCAAACTAGCCTTGTGGATAATTTTTTTTCATCCCTGGAACAATTCTAATAAATCCCCTTTGCATTCTTTCAAGGATCCTCACATCTTTTCCAAATGTGTTGTCCAGAACAGGATGCAACTGTGATCTAACCATAACTTTACATGGTTCAGCACAACTCCCTTACTTCTGTACTCAATACCTCTGCTAACCAGTTCCTAATATGCCCTGCAACTTTACAAATATCTAAAGGTCCTTCTTTCTCTACTGAACTTTGCTATTTCTATTGTCTCTATCCATTCTGCCAAAATGCATCACCTCACATTTCTGTGTATTAAACAACAGCTGGCGCTTGTCTGCACCCCTCAGCCAGCTTCATGATGTCCTGTTGCACTCATTTATATCACTTTCATTGTTTGGCATTCCTCCAAGTTTGGGATCATTGGCAAATTTTGCTCTCCATTCCAATATCCAAGTTATTTTTATATATAAATTAAAGCAGTAGTTCTACCACTGACCCTTCACGCTGTCTACTATCCTGCACTCTGCAAAATAACAATTCACAATGACTCATAGATTTTATCCAAAGATTGAAAAGAAAGTTGTCAATGACACATATTTATGAGACACAATTTTGATAACTAGCTTTTTATAAGGTGTTCCTGAGAACAGTAACATGAAGTGTTTAACTTCCACTTGAGAAAGAACTTGAGGCAACATTTTAAATAGATGTAGTAGCAATGTCACCGGAATAGTAACTGAGAGGCACAGGAAAAAGCTCTGAAGATACAGGTTCAAATCATACCATGGCAGCTCGTGGAATTCATTCAATTCATTGATAAAATTGGAACTGAAAATCAGTGTCAGTAACAATGACCATGAAACTGTCATCAATTTTTGCTAAAAACCCAGCGATCCACGATTGTCCTTCAGGGAAGGAAATATGCTGCCCTTACGTGGTCTGGCTGACATGTGACTCTAAACCTTTAGCAATGTGGCTGAATCTTAAGTGGCCTCTGAAATGATCTGATAAGCCACGCAATTCAAGGACAATTAGGGGTGGGCAACTAACTAGCCTCGTCATATCCATGAAATAATTTTAAAGGCATCTCTACTGATATTGCTGCGGAGCGCCAGCCTTAATTATAATTCTTTGGAGTGGCAGCTGAACTTAGAACTTGCTTCAGCCAGAAGTGACAGCACTATCAATTGACAACATGGAGTGTGACCTTTGCCTTCCCAACTGAATATTTTGAGGAAGTAACATTTAATTTAATATGCAGCATATTTTAATTTCATACACTCTGCAAAATTAATTTTGAACAAGGTTCCCTTAACTTAATTTGAAGATATTTGCTGGTAGGTTAAACAAAAAATGCACAATTGAATAATGGTGATTAGATCATACCTGTACTCTCCTAAGATTATAAAATCTACCTTGTAACATTAAGTTTTTGGTCACAATTCGTACCAGTACACCACATGAAGAGTGCAGGTAAAACTTAAAATAGGTAAAACTTTGCAATTGCGCTACACTATTGGTAGCTTTAGAAAGCAAGTGTAAACTTCAACAAACCCAACTAAGTTTATACAAGAAGAAAAATTGCTTCCAACACTCCCCAATGCAGTTCTGATGAAAGGTCACAGACCTGAAACATTAACTCTTTCTCGCTCACTTCTCCATTTCCACTGATACTGCTGGATCTGCAAGTATTTGCGACATTTTTTTTCTGGCATGATCTCAGCTTCCCAGCATCTGCAAAATTTTGTTTTTGCAAAGTTCATATCAGAATGAAGCAAAACCGGTCGACGCAGGAAATCCTTTGTCAAGGAACAGAAATGGACTTGGTTCACTTATTTTGTAGTAACTGATCCAAGATGACTTCATTTATTTAGAATTTTTTTGTCGAAATGGCGGATTTTGAGAAGGACCCTTGTTTATTCTGATCTAGATTGCAGTCTGATCCGTCTCCATCTCGATGTAGTTGTTGATGGAAGAGCAGGCAGACGTGGCTTTGCCTTTGGCTCTAAATGACGGTGGCCCGGGCGCTTGGATCCAGCTGGAGAATTGCCCACTGTTGTCAGCCTTGCCTTTCGCAGCCCTATGGCGACAACACAGAATTACAGCCACTATGCAAAGGAGGAGCAGGCCAGCGGACAGCGAACCCAGGACGCAGGCCAGGAGCCAGTCTCTAGCCGCCTCGTTTCTCACTGAATCGGGCACCCTGTCCGTGCCGTGCAGCTCCCTGCCCACGGGCGATGTGACCGGTGACCGGCTCCCGATGCTAAAATACAGGACAGTCCCACTCTTCGTGGTTGCCCCTCCTGGCCTGTCTGCGGTGGAGCCCAAGCGGATCCCCACAGCTGTTGGCATCGTGTCGGAGGTTGCGGCCTCCGTGTTCCAGTCCGTACCCGGGGCGGTCGGGATGCTGACTATGTCCTGTGAGGTGCTGACCACATCCAGTGGGGCGCAGGACACTCCATCTGCCCTCAAGGTGTAGCCGGGCCTGCAGGAGCACTGGAAGCTGCCTTGGGTGTTGGAGCAGGGCCCCTGACACGGCTGCCCGGCGCACTCGTCCACGTCGACGCAGGCATGCCTGTTGGCCTCGTAGCCGGGGCGGCACCGGCACGTGTAGGACCCCAGCGTGTTCTGGCACCGGTGGGCACAGGGTTGGGAGGTGCACTCGTCGACGTCCAGGCAGCCGCGCCCGTCCTCGGCCAGGACGTAGCCCGCACGGCAGGAGCACTCGAAGCCTTCGGGCCTTTGGACGCAAAGCTGCTCACAGGGGTGTCCCAGGCAGGGATCCAGGGGCGGACAGGGGCGTCCCAAGCAGGGATCCAGGGGTAAGCACGAGCGAAGGTCGTCCGCGAGTCTGTAACCGTCGAGGCAATGGCACGAGGCCCTCCCGCCCAAACCGTCGACGCAGAGCTGGGCGCAGCCGCCATTCTCCGCCTCGCAGCCGGAGGGGCGGGCGCAGCGCAGGGGTTCGTCCGGCGACCAGCCGTACGAGCCGGGGCTCGTCTCCTGGCACAGGGTGTAGCTGTCCGACCCGGAGCCCCGGCACGACACCGCAGCCAGCGAGCCAAAGGGCACCAGGGCCAGGGTGGCACTCTCGGCGTCGAACGGGGTAGTGTAGGTGACCGAGCCCGGCCCGGCTAGCTTGATGGGCCGGCACATGCCCCGGAAGCTGAACTTGCAGAGGTAGCCTTCGGCCCGGCCATGACCGCACACGCCGTCCGCCCAAGCGAAGCGCCTCCCCGTGGCACCGGGGCCGGTGGAGGAGAAGACGGCAAGATGGACGCAGCGGTGGGCGGTGCATGTGCTAAGTGGCTCCCGGGCCCAGTTGGAATAGGTGGTCTCCTCGCCTCCCGAGGTCCAGATGAAGCCCCTCAGCGGCTTGTGCTGCTGGTAGCAGTGCCGGCGGGGCAGCTGGAGCCCCAGCCAGAACCTCCAGCGGGTGCCCGGCGACCCGGCGAGGCTCGACTCCAGCAGCCGATGGATGTGCTTCGCCTCCCGTTCGTCCTTTACCGTCGCCAGGTTCCCCCCATTGACCTTGCAGCTGTCTAGCGCCTCCCAGAAGGGCTTGCCGACCATGTGCGCCGTGTAACAGGCATCGCTGGTGCAGAGGGTGGAATGCGAGGATGCTGCAGCCAAATGACCCCTCAGGGTGCCCACCAAGAGTTGGCATAGCAGCAGCAGCATCCTCCCAGAGCCTGGTAGAGTTCCTCAACGTGAGAGCGTGTCCTAGTCTGAACTGCTCTAAGCTGTGTCTGCAAGATGTGCTGCAGCGTGTGTTTTCATTGACCCCCCCCCCCCCAACTTTCTTCATTTTAATTGTTGACAGGGGCTCCCTGCTTCCCCGTGTGTCTTTTTGGTCCTGTGAACGATTCTCCCACGGTTTCAGCACAGCCTGCAGCGGAAACGATGGAGAAGTCACTGGAGAGTTTGTAAATTGTTGTTGCATTCCAACGTGGAAAGCAGCGAAGATGTTTAACTTCAAAAGAGCGAAGTGCACTTTCACATGCCTCATTCTCCCCTCCAGCTTTCCATCCCCGGGCTTTGCAGTCAACATTCATATCAGCACATGATGAATGATGCTTTGTTTAGAACAAGCTGAAACGTCTTCCACTCAGTAAAATTGACTGACCCCCAATTCACACCCCATGCTCAATTCACATCCCAGTGATTTTTTTCTGGTGGGATGGGTGAAAGGTAGGTGTGCATAAATTTATTATTGGCTACATCGGGATCACAGCAAAGCGAGAGCGAGTGGGAAATTCAGAATAGCCAAGTTAAAGTGATAACACAGCTAAAGATGTATTTACAACGCAGCCCCCTCAGCTAATCCCAACCCCCATTCCCCTGAGATCTTTATCGCCGAGGTCGTGGGAATGTTACATTGGAATTGCAAGGCTCCCAGAACAGCTGTACTCAACATAATTAAGACTTTGGGCATTCTTTAAAAAAGTGAATTTTGCCTAAAGATAATTCCCTTTGTTAATTATGTTATCACTTGAGGGAGATTGATTTGCTTAACTTTCAATAATAATATGTTTTAATATTTCCCAAATCAAATTGTGGAAAGGATTAAGCACATTACCAGAGTATAGGAAATTACTTGCTGAATAATGCTGTGAATTCTCAGAATTTTAAATATAGTGTAACTTAGTCTGTCATCCAAACTAAAATTGTACGGAATTTGGGAGTTGCAATTGAAAAATGTCCAGTTGTTATTAATGATGATCTTCTGTAGTTATATTAATTAGAACTATCTATTGAGTATTTTTTTAAAAAACCAACAAACGCTCATAGACCACACACACTATTTTTTGCACAACCAGAATTATACTTAATTGGCAGAAATAGTCCATTCTTTCCCATAACTACTAAATGACAGCAAAGAAAAAGTGGGACAAACTTGCTTGAATCATACTTGTAGAATCAAAACAAGCACTAGAATCACATCATTAATTGCAGGTGAACTGCTTTACACCAATTTGCTGTCCATTTGACCTTATGTATATAAGGTTATCATCAGATCATAATCTGCATTGGAAGTACTTAAATTATGCTAAATGCATTTATTCCGTACCTTTTCTTTCAGCCTTGCTGTTTTAATTCAACATTTTGTTTCCTCGTTTTGTAGTTGATTTGATGTTGAACTAATTTTGTAATCAATGCTTTCTCTTTGGTGTTCTGCACTGACCATTGGCATGTCTTCAATCTGATGGAGTAAGGAGATATGCAGGTACTTGCTCTGTCCATACTGGTCCGAGATGCCTGGTAGAGGGCACCACACTGTATCTGCTCTTTAATGACGACAAGACCTCGGTCAATGCCTTTTTAACCTACTTAGTGTAAGTGAGGACCATTAGTTGCAACATTATGAAAGCATCATATACTGTGCGCTGGGAATGCATAATGACTGAGAGGAGCACACCGATGTCTGGCAAGGAGCTCTTAAATGATTGCTGTTTGTCCTTACATGGGTTATGCTATTTATAATGGGAAAAAGAGGCTTCAGGTAAGACAAGCAACCAAACAACATTGTTCAAGGAAGTAGCTTTGGAATCATAATGCAGGAAGACTCTGGCTTCCAAATGCTCAACATTCAGGTTGGCCACTTTAAATTTGTGCCATGCAAGAGAATTTAAAGGACCGTGTATTTAAACGGCACACTTTGAAAGGATGGAATATTGTGCAGAAGCTGAGAGAGCATCTATGGAAAGAAAAGTGAAGCCAGTGTGCGTTTCCTGAAATGCATTCTTGTTTCTTTCCCATAGAATTACAGAAGTGGAAAAGTTGGGAGCACAGTGTGTAGATTCAACCAAGCACGTTGTTTAACTCAGTATCACCCAGAAGCCCAGATGTACTCATTTGCCGATGGAACAGTTGATGAAGCACAGAGAATGATTGAAGTGGAAGCAGCCTTGAATGAGACAGATTACAATCCTCTGACAAATGAAAATGTAACACAGATTTTGAAGAACTCAGGAGGAGAGCAGAGCCCTCAGTTGTACAGCACTATGTGACTGCCTGGCTATGTTGCAGATTATGATCGAGATTTTGAGCTTTCGTCTGCAGCAGAATTTGTACGTCTTGTTCCCTATGTTTAGTCAATGGCTCAGGCTTAGCTTTATAAGTGAAAGCAAGAATTTGTATTTCCATACCACCCTTAACATAGTAAGGTATCACAAGGTTCTTCATAGGTATATTGTCAAACAAGGTGTAACATTGGGAATTTTAGGATTACCAAAAGTTTGGTCAAAGAGTTTGGTTTTTAGACATGTCTTTAAAGAGGAGATGTAGAGAGGAGGAAATTCTAGAGATTAGTGCCTGAGCAGTAGATAATCTGCTTTCCTTATGTTTGTTGAGGATAAATGTGCAATAGGACCCTGAAGATAACGCTCCGGATTTTCTTCAAAATGGAGCCAAGGATCTTATACAACCACCTGAGAGAACAGGCTAGTGTAACTAATAATCACAGAATTTCCAGAGCTATTGCACAAATTTACAAATTGTCCTAGATTTCTGCTATCCCAGTAAAATATTTTGTTTCTGTTCACACTTCGGGCACTCAGCCTGGAGGTTAGTATTCCAGGAATGTTCTGCAGGTATCTGAAGGCTGACATCTGAGCAGGCAATGTAAGAATTGGGGTGGGATGTGTGTATGTAGGCCACCATTCACTCCCAAGCCCATGCCCACGTATTGGTCCATGTGCATTCAACCTGTTCCCAAGGTCTTATCAGCCTTCCTGTGGTGAAATGTCCCTTATTATTTTCATCCAGAGTTGAATACCCCGATTCTAGATAGTGCCCTAGTGCCCTCATCCCTCAATACTGAAATTTTATGCCAGCCTTGACTTTTTCACACAGGTCTATTGAGTGTGTTAAGTGGTGATAGGTGAATGGTACCTGTTGTGAGCTCAAGCTTAGGGGTGATAAAGTGGAAGGACGGCCAAGAGTCCATTGCAACTGTAAAGCTTTGAGGTAAAAATATTCGTCGGAGATGTGGAGAAGCAGGCTACTAATTTCTAGCTCCACTGCAGCAACACAAGATATCGCCATCAGCATGTTTGGATTGAAATACAATCACAATCATATACAAATGTCCTTCCTGGTCTGCTAGGATTATATGACCTCTATCATGAGACACATACATTGCATCTTAGTGTCACCTTCAATAAAAATACTGTTCTGGTATCTTGTGAACACAGAGCATGGAGTCAGAAGTGAAGTTGAGATTGAGTGTAGAAGAGCTGGAAAATGTCAGGGCTACTGCCAGAGAAACACACAGAATGATCAGAGTTGTAAAAAGCCACAAGAAGCAACTGAAAGAAACTGAAACAGGCCGCGGGGATGGAACACTGGGCAAGAAAAATGGCTGCAGCTTTTCTTCAAGTAGCTCCAGATGAAATGAAAAATTCAATGAAGCAAAAAAAATTTCCAGGAACAATGACAATATTATGAATTAAGAGCAAAATCTATTTAATAAGGTAATACAGCTATGCACTCTTATACACATCATCTTGGGAAGACTGTTTCGAAGTGTATTGAACGGAAAAAGAAAAGTCGACCAAAATGTTGAAAGTCTTGAAGGCACACATTTAGCCTCAAGTGATTGTGACTTATGGATGGTACATACTTAATGTTCAGGCCCAAGATGGAAAAGAGTACATTGATCAATATATGATCTCATTAGCTCACAGAATTCTGTGAGTTTTTCACATACAAGAGATCCTGCAGTGAAAACATCTATTGAGAATCTTACTCGTTGGAAAGAAATTGATATATGCAAAAGTGCTGAAGTTGTGAATCACCACCTGGAATCTATAGCAGAACAGATCATGTCTTGCATTATTCTGGAAGATTCCCAGATACATAAGGCATAATGATGATAGACAAAAGGTTCCTGTGGATGATATTATGCAAAAGAGAAGACCACAAGGTCTGCGTTGGGAAAGCAGTATTCTCTGCAAGAATCCAAATCATTTTACATACCCATCTACGGCTAGAAGGAAGTACAGATGGCTAGAAACAGGTACAGGTGGTCACTGGAGAGATACGAACTGAAGTATCAGATAATTACTTATATTGTATGACACATTGGTTCAGAGTTTGATAGATTGGTGACTGTTGGAATGGTCAAGTGTCAGATGGAAACTGGTGCATCAAGCAATTTCATAACCTTCACAGACATGTGCAAAATGGCTCAATATGGCTATTCAAAAATGAAGCCCTCTAAATTAAGATTCAGGTTACATGATGGCACCATATCCATTCTGAGAGTACATATTGTTCTATATAACCAATGCAATAACACAAATGATAATCTGGAGTTCGAGATCATAGAAGGCAAGCAAAAGCCAATCATCTCAGCAAAAACACGTCTAAAGCTTGTGCTGGGAACTGTCAAAAGATATTTACAATGTGTCACAGCACATATTGACCCTGAAACACATTCTAGGCAAGTACTAGACGTGTTTACTGGGTTAGAATGTCATCCAGGAGAGTATTATATCTAAGCTGATGAGAGTGTAAGACTAGCTCAGTATCTGCTGAAGGACAGCCTGAAACACAAGGCAGGAGAAGAGAGGAATAAAGAAAGTAGCGGCAAAACAACCTGGAAAGTTGAAAATGTGTATCAACTCAAAGGATCTATAAAAAGATTCAAAGAGATCTCACTGCTTTGATCAACAATTTTAAAAAATGTCACAACTTGCAAAGGCAAAAGTCTTCAACACCCTGCATATGAAGGAAGGTTACCGGCAAGTGAAGCTGGAATAAAACAGCAGCTTCCTTGTCACATTATGGATGTCCCTCAATTGATACAGATAGTTATTCATGTGTCTGGGATTTGCACGGCTGCAGAGAAATATCAACACAGAAAACTTGAGATGGTCCCTGCTTGACCTAGAGTGGAGACAATAGTAGATGATCTGTTTGTTTATGGTTTAAGGGACAAAATGAAAATGACCATTACTGACCATAATCAAAACCTAGTGTGACTGCTCAACAGAACTCAACTGCTGAATCTGAAACTGAACAAGAAAAGTTTACAATTAAAAAATGTCTGAAGTCAAGTACACAAGGCATGTACTGGTGTACTGGCAGCAAAAGGCCTGTGCACAAATCCTGAAAAGGTGAAAACTATACCAATGATGCAGCAACCAAGAGATGTAAAAAAAAGTGCATGGACCTGTTAGATTCATCAACAATTTGGTTAAATTCCTTTCCAGTTTGCTGTCAGGATTATGAACTATTACATCATTGCGTGGCCAATGGCGCGCAGAGGTGTTGGGGCGAGGTGCAAGGACCTCTACCTTAGTGAAACGCCAATAAAGACGATTGCTGACTTCTGACCACTGAACATGATAGCCACATCCTCTTCCCCATTGCGGACACACCATGGGCCTGGTGTTCATGGATTACTACTTGGTCATTGTCTTCATTGTGACTGGCACACTCCATGGATATGAGCATCATCTTCAGTAGATTGACAAAACAATTTCAGGTGGCCATCTAGATGACCAGTTTGGGCACAGGCATGTGGTTGCCATTAGATTTACTTTCAAGTCAGATGTATCACTAGGTCTGCCTTTCTGTGTTGGTTGAACATTATGAAAATGACACTTTTAACAATAGCAAGAGAACAATCAATCCTCTGCATCTTTTCTCTTTTATAATACAGTTACTACACCTCTGAGCTGCCAACAATAATCTTTGATGCAGAATAAAATGAATGACTTTTCCTGATGTCTTTGTAGCACTGCATAGCCTCATTTGTATTCTGTGAAACAGGAAGCGCCAAATGACCAGCCCTTGAAATTATGAGAAAATAAATTATTCCTGTTTGCAGTAAAGATGTTATTGTACTTATTTTGTTCATCATAACTGCTGTGCAATAATTGTGTGATGGGTTCTCCTGTCAGTCAACTTTCAACATTATTCTGCACTACTGATATCATCACCTCTTCATCATCAATCAATTTGATTCAAACACTTCTACTAAATATAATTGTCACTGCTCACACTAAGCCAAGGTCACAAGTAATCATATTGAAATGATAGACTAACTGTTGTTACTGTGTTACCTTGTTTAAAAAAACCTTGAGTTGTGTGAATATGTGAATAGCCAATCTGAGGCCCAGCACCTATTCACAGAGTCTGAGAGTCAATACAGTGCTGAAAAAGGCTGTTCAGTGCATTGAGTTCACTCCAGAATTCCTCATACTTTATTACTTGCATCTTAGATCAAGTTAATATTGTACAGCTTAAAACCAAATGAAAAAGTGGTCCATGGATATCTTTGATTAACTCAAAGAATCTACTGGATGTATGAGGGCACAGCACAGATCATGGTAAGTCGAGGTCTGATCCCCGGCTACTGCTGTTCTGAGATCCTGACATAAATTGCCATGCTGGTTAGATATGTATAAATTAGTTAGATGTATAAATTAGAGATAATTGACTTGAAATGCTGGGCTGGATTTAACAGGAGGTTTACAGCTCAACTCCCACTTAATCAGGCACATTCAGAAGAAAGGCACAATAACGTGTAGCACTGGATGAATACAGCAAGCCAAGCAGCATCAGAGGAGCAGGAAAGCTGACGTTTCTGAAGAAGAGCCCAGATCCGAAACATCAGCTTTCCTGCTCCTCTGATGCTGCTTGGCCAGCTGTGTTCATCCAGCTCTACACCTTGTTGTCTCAGAATCTCCACCATCGGCAGTTCCCACTATCTCTCGCATTTAGAAGAAAGATTGGTTTCAAACTGACTGTCTTCTAAAGAGCCTTTTTCATAATAATTTCACACCAAGCATGGCTTAAACAAGCTGATGATTAGAATTACACTTTCCAGAGGACAAGGAGTGCTCTTTCAAGATTTGCAAGACAGTTTGAATAACCAGGCAGGACCTTCATGGCTACAGCGGACACTGCCGCAGCTACACAGAGGGTGATGAACATCATTGATTGTGACTAGACTAAGGTAAGTTCAAAGCCTTTAGTTTAGAAAAGGCTCTGATCCCATATGCCTTATTTTGAGAGGGTGTTGGGATCAGTACATGGGTCATTAGGCTTTGAAGATTGGGTGGGGAGAAACTAAGAAGGATAATATCTTGAGGGAGTGTGCCCTAGACATTCACAGGGAATTCCGTCCCCTGCCCAAAAAAAGTAATGTGATTCCTTCTTTGTCTCCTTTTCAACAAAATTGTAAAATAAACAAAGTTTTGACTAGCCTATCTGCAATTGCCCTCTATTATAGCAGTGGAGGTGGATGGAATCCTTAAGTGGGCAATAATTATAATGACCTAAGACCCTCAAAAGGCTCAAGGGCAGATTGTCCGGGGTGGGGGCGCGATGTAAGGCCTTACTGACCCAATGGTTCTATTTTTAATCAAACTATTCAGAGATGTTAATACACACCTCTGGAGCCAGGTGGACCTTGAACCTTGGCCTCCTGCCTCAGAGATAGGGACATTATCACTGCACTTCAAGAGTCCAAGACTTGTTGTTAGAGAGTATCCTTCCAGGATACCGGACATTACAGCCAATTAAGTACTTTTGAAGTATAACAATGTAGAATATTTGCGTTAAATCTTTCATGCCTCAGTCAGCAATTAAATGGCTTGCAAGTCAACAACATTATTGTGGATCTGGAGTCATATAGGTCACACCAGGTGAGGATGGCAGATTTCCTTCACTGAAGGACATCAGTGTTTCAGATGAGTTTTTAACAATTATTTATGATTGTTGTCACGGTCAACATGAAAGTCGCTGAAATTAGCTTTCAAGTCCAGATATCATTAGCTTCATTTAACTTCCATCAGCTACCCGGGTGGATCAATGCCAGCAGAAAATTAGTCTTGACTTCTGATTACTTTCCAGTGACAATACCATTACACCATTGCATTCTCTTAAAATAATGATCACTTTGTGCGCAGCAAGTTGCCACAAACCTCAATGTGGTAATGTCAAGGTAATCTTTTTTGATTACAAAGGTGACTAAGTACAGCATTGCAGTACAGAAGTGTGCTATCAGTGGATTGGGGTCATGTCACTATGGTATAGAGAAGCTGGTGCATGTTGGATGCCAGTGTTGGTGAATATGCATGAGGCCATTGCCCTGGAGCATGCCCTGAGATGTAAATGCAAGGTGTCCAAGATGGAAATCTGAAAATGCAAGTGCTAGGCAACTGCTCTTACTTTTATGTTAGGAATTCTTCGTATCTGGCTTCTATCAATGGGTTGTACAATAGGAAGCTGCATAACGTTGAGAGATAGTAAGAACTGCTGATGCTGGAGTCAGAGATAACATAGTGTGGAGCTGGAGGAGCTCAGCAGGCCAGGCAGCATCAGAGGAACAGGAAAGTTGATTGTTTGGGACAGGACCCTTCTTCAGAAAATCAGTGAGGTATGATTCAATGGTAATGAGAGTGATAACAAACAATTGTCCCCATTAATAAATATTTGCTACTCCCTAGTGAGAATTTTGTCTCACCACCCAGAACTCAGTTGGAAAATGTCACATGTTGCTCCTAGAGCCAGGAAAGGCCTATTGGACTCCTCACACACAATTCTGCCAAAATTATTGCCCTAGCCCACTTCAGAGATCTTCTGAGATCCAGAGGTTAAACGGCAACACGACCACAGGGGATTTGCAATAAGAATCGGGAGTTGAAGCCAATCCAGTGAGAAATGGCAAAAACAGGATGATGCATAGTGGATAAGCTATCATTCAATGTGTGCAGACAGTAAGAGTTCTGGAAAATGCAGTGTTTTAATGTGGAAATTTCGAAGCTGACAAATTTAGAAGTTGGCAAGGATTGTGTTGGAGAAGCCAAGTCTGAAGGTTTTGAAGGAATGGATAACATTGCCATTGAACTTGGTGTCAGGTGAGGATGCATAACACACATTCCACATACATTCCCTTTGTCCTAACGAAGGTTGAAAGGCAATTTGGTACCAGCAGTCACATTTGGATTGTGGCACATCTTGAGTGTTAACTCTTCATCCCCTAGTTCTAGAATTCATGTATCAGATTCAGGCATTTGTACAGAAATGATTTCCAGGAAGTCGGTCTGTGAGGCATCCTTTCTGTAATGCATCTGAAATTTCTGCATTTAACTAGCTGCTGAATGTTGCTGATCCACTTTGTCTATGATAATGATGAGCACTGAGAGTCCAATCACTGTCTTTAACCACAAACCCCAAATTAATAATTATTTCTTGTCCTTTTTCCATGGATATGACAGTAATAAGAAGGTGTACTTCAGAACAAAGTGTAGAATTTTATGAATAGTTTTGTCAAAAACACTTCCACAATAGCTGAAATTGTGTCAGTCAACTATTTTCTAATTGCCTGTGTGCTCAAACAGAACTTCCGCGAAGTTCCTTCTGATGACAGACAGACGGGCATTTCTTTTCATAAAATTGGAATCACTTCCTCTACATTATTGACTGAGTTCATTTTCTGATCTGAGGAGCATATCTGCACAAAGAAGATGTGTTCAACATTACAAATTATACTCAGCTTCTAAAATTGCTGACCAATCACCTTTAAAGAATTCTGCTCTGCAATCACTTCAGTGTCAACAACTTGAATTTAAGAAATCCATGACTCTTGTTTATGCACATAGCCTTTGGCTGCTGTGACGTTTTTAATATGGAGGTATCCTGCATTACAGAAAGGATACCTCACTGTTTTATCTGTTAGTGGTTCATTGTTTCAGTTTGCCAAACAAACATCACATGTCTCTCAATGACCATTTATCATCTTGAAGGAAATAATGCTGACTCCTGTGAGAATTAATTGACCTAAGAAGGCCTCATTGCTATTTGCTACTATTGCAATATTTACCCCACACCCAAACAAGGTCTTAGGAAGAGCTGGAGTAGGTAATTCAGCCTATAATACGCTGTCCTTCAGTAAGTTCCTGGCTGACATGATTGTGTACTTAATTTTTTTTCCAGTACTAACCACCACTCCCACACCATCTTCCTGCACCCCTGCCTCAACCTTGACTCTTGTCAATTGAAAATCTGTCTACCTCAGTCTTGAATGTATTCAAAAAATCAACCTTTACTGCTGGCATAAAGGGAGACAGTGGCATAGTGGTAATATTACTAGACCATGAATTTCCAACCTGTAGGCTAATGTCCTGACAGCGTAGGTTCATATCCCACCAAGGTAGATATTTAAAATTTGAATTCAAGAAAAATCTAGAATTTAAACTAATCCAATTTTGAACAATGTGAATTGTTTTAAAACTCATCTGGTTTACTAATGCCCCTTAGGGAGGAAAATCTGCCATCCCTTCTTGATCTGGCCTTATATGACTTCCACAACAATGTGTTTGACTGTCAACTGTCCTCTGGGCAAACAGGAATAAATGACCCAAGCCATGAGCAAATAAAAGAAATAGAATTCTGAAGACACTTTGAGAGAAAATAATTTGTCCCCATCTCCTACGCTAAAGGAGTGGTCTTATGTGGAAAGGCTGATTGAAGTTTAAAAGAATGAAAGAAATTCTTAACAAAACCTATAAGATTGTGAGAGGGGCTCAGTTGGATAAGTGCTGAGAGAATGTATCCCTTGTTGAGGCAACCAGAGCTAGCAAGCAAATTGTGAAAAATAAAGGAATTAAGAAAGAGGTGAGGTGGGAATCTCTCAGAGGGTTATAAGTCTTTGGGATTATCTTCTGCAAACACCAGTGCAGGTTGGTTCATTGCATATATTTAAGAATGAGTTTACAGATTTTCTGTCTCCACAGGATTCATTGATTGGGTACACCATAAAGTGGAGTTGAAACCATAATTAAATGGGACACAATTTTAATTGAATGGCAGAGGTTTCTTGATAGGCTGAATGGCTTACATTTACTCTTATTTCTTATGATCTGAACTTTTTCTTCCCATAGAGATATATTTCCTTCCAATACCCATTATAAGTAATTAATTTTTCCTTGTTATTTTGTTCGTGTTCAATTTCCAACATGGCCCCTCTCATTAAGGACTTATCATAGATCTAAATGTTTGTTATGCTTATGTCTTGAAAGAATCTACCAAATGGAAAACCTCACATACGTCCATGTAATTTTCCTGTAATTTTTCCCTTTGTGTGCATTTACAACATAGGTTTTAATCCATTTATTATCAAGTATTCTCAATAACTGAATGGAACAGATAATGACTCTGGTTTATTGATGATTGTTGATGACAGTTTATAGTTCATCAAAAAATTTGCCAAAGGATCTCACATGCCTCTAAAATCGAATTTTCACAAGGCATTTTTTCTTTGTGCACAGGAAGGCAAGAAGTCAGATTGATTTCCATTGTGCTCTTTTACTTTAGAATGCTTGTACATAACTTCCTTCAGACCTTGAAGATCCATTGTGAATTAAACCACATTTTCCTGTCACAGACGTCTTTTTTCTATGAGTGATTTTTAAGATGTGCCTTTTGGCAAGTGACCATTGTAAGAATGTTTACCAAGCTTCAGCTCCATGCAGAATACCTTGTTGGGTCATTTAGAATAAGGCTCTTGGTCTGGGACTAGCTCACGTTAGCTGTTTTTCTACTGTCATTGCTTCAAGACTTGATATATTTCTCCTAAGGAGAGCTTGAGTTTCAACCTTTGACCACCATTGACTTGTCATGATTTTATGAGGAAACCTGGGTAGAAATAATTGATCTATCTGAAGACATAAGAATAAAAGAACAGGAGAACTAGAAGAAGGTGTAGACAATTCAGTCCCTTGAGCCCACTCTATCATTTAATACAATTGTGACTGATCTCATTTCTTCCTCAATTTCACTTTTGTGAGCAGTCACCAAACCCTTCCACCAGTTACTAATTAAAAATATGCCTATCTCCTCTTTGAATTTATCCAGTATCCCAGTGCCTGCAGTACTCTGGCACTTCCATTCTACAAATTTATAACCTGATGAGAGAAGTAATTCCTCTTCATCTCTGTTCTAAATCTGCTATTTCTTATCCTAAACTGTGCCCTCTCATTCTAAATTGCCCCATAAGGGGAAACATCTACTATATATCTGCTTTGTCAGTCATAATGACATGGAGGTGCTGGTGTTGGACTGGGATGGACAAAGTCAAAAATTACATGATACCAGGTTATAGTCCAACAGGTTTATTTGAAATCACAAGCTTTCAGAGTGCAGCCTCTTCATCAGGTGCACTGCAGGTAAACTGCTCAATCTTGCTGCATAAGACAAGCCTTTCATCTTTGGAATTAATCTAGTGAACCTTCTCTGAACAGTCTCCAAAATACTGCACAATTAATTAAAACAATTTAAATAAACCTCAAAGTAATCCATTGATGATGATGTGTACCTTTCAATGGTGATATGCATATAAGGTTTTCTGTTTAATGACTTTCATCCTCTTTAGATTGACAGTGACACCAATTGTCTTTAAAATATCTGAGATAAGGTTTATGGTGACTGAGAGATCTTCTGAGTGGCCAACAAAGCCAGAGCTCTCAGCTAACATAGAACTCCCGAGTAATCCCTTAGTTTGAATTTAAGGCAGTGAAAATTGTATGATTTGTCATTTGTTTACAAGCAAATATACATTCTTTTTTCCAAGTTCCTTAAAGGCATAAGTGAGTGTGGAGACAAATAAATGTTCACTAACAGGAATGTGATTTAAAGGTGTTATGCTGTGCACTGTCAGGAAGGAGAGATCACATCCGGATTGAGACACAACCTGAATAAGTAAAAAGTTTGGGGTCTAATGAGGCAGTAAGGGAATTTGGTGCAGAGGGGAAGAGCTTTTTTTCCTTGCTTTTTTGGTTCATAGTTCGTGAGGTTTTATCATAGGATAAATTGAAGCGCAGAATCACGGTCCTAGCACAACAGAAAGAGTGACACTATGGGAAAGCCATAAGTTCATTGGTTGGTAATAGCTATTAATTTGGCTGACTATTGGAGGTGACTTTCTGACTGAAGGTAATAGGAGAAATATTTAAAAGTTACTAACCAAAAGACTTGTTGGAAATATTTAAAAATCAATTTAATAACCAAGTAAATAAAATAGAAATGTAAGACCAGGTGATGTGTTGTCCCTGCATGATATGGGAACAGATGGACCCATTGTGGTTTGTTGTGACCACATCTGTTGTAAGTGTTGGTTGATTGAGCAACTCCAACTTGGAGTTGATGAGCTGGAGACTGTGCTTCAAAAACTAGACACATCAGGGTGGGAGGGTAGCAGGGAAGTGGGTAGATAGAGCAGCGTAAACTGGTTACGTTTATGCAGGCAGTCACACCCCTTAGATTAACTACCTCAAATTCAGTCAGTGGTCAGGAATAGGAGTGTGTCACTGCCAAAGAGGCAGGTAGAGGGATCCAGGAGGTAGTACTGAAGGAGCCTCAATCCTTGAGCTTGTCGAATAGATTTGAGATCCTTGCTTCCTTTGTTGATACGAGCAGAGACTGTAAGGAAGATAAGCAAACTGACCATAGCATGCTAGTACAGGAAGCCATTCAAGAAGAGGGAGAAAAGAGAAATGTAGTAATAATTGGGGATAATATAATCACAGAATAAACACTGCTCTCCGTGGCCAGGTTTGAGAGTCTTGAAGACTGTGATTCCTGCCTGGTGCCTGAGTTCAGGCAAGCTCATCCGGGCTGCAGAGGAACTTGGAGTGGGAAGGGAAAGACCCAGTTGTTGTGGTCCATTTAGGTACTGATGATGTAGGTAGAATGAGGAAAGAAGCTCTGCTGAGGCAACACAAGCAACAAGAGGTTAAATTAAAAAGCAGAACCAAAAAGGTAACAATCTTCGGATTGCTACCTGAGTCCACAAATTATTAATCACAATTAGCACAGAGTCAACAAGATTGAAGAGGTAAATGAATGGCTCAAAGATTGATGTTGGAGAAATGGGGTTTGAATTCATGAGACATTGACATCAGTACTAAAGGGAAAAGGAACTATTCTGAAGGGTTGGGCTCCATCTAAATCAAGCTGGGACCAGAATCCTGGTGAATTGCCTAACTAAGGCCATGGCATTTGGTTGCATGGCAAAGTATGGAAAACTGTTATGGTAGAGGGAGGACTCAACAGATATAATTAAAATTTCCAGAATGAGTGGTATGACAGAGAATATGGAAAGCTTCAGGAATGTAACTACAGGCACAGCAGATAAAGGACAACTATGAGAAGGGCAGCAGTGAACACAGTACTGAGCGTACTTAAATGCATGCAGTATGTGAAACATGGTAAATGAGCTTATAGCAAATATTGAAATTGGTGGCTACCATGTTGTGGGTGTCACAGAAATGGTGGGGGTGGGGGGGAGCGCAGAACTTCTGCAAGGAGATCAGTGCTGGGAACTAAACATCCAAGGATATACCTCCTATTGAAAGGAAATGCAGATGAGAGGAGGGGGCTAGGTTAGTAAGAAATTAAACTAAATTAACAGAAAGAAGTGATATAGAGTCAGAAGGTGTAGAATCTTTTTGGGTGGAGTTGAGGAATATCAAAGGGAAAAAGACCCTAATGTGAGTTTTGTACTGGCCTCTTCGCAATAATCAGGATGTGGGGAAGAAACTAAGTTAGGAGATAGAAAAGGCTTGTAAGAAAAGTACTATGACAATAATCACGGGGAATTTCAATGTGCAGGTGGACTAGGCAATACAGGTTGGAAGTAGATCCCAAGGAAGGGAATTCATGGACTGTCCATGGGATTTGTTTTGGAGCAACATGTGGTAGGGAACAGGCAATTCTGGATTTGGTGATGTGCAATAAGGCAGACTTTATTAGGGACTTTATTAGATCTCAAGGGGGCAATGACATAAAATGTTGGAATTCACCCTCCATTTTGAGGGGGAGAAGATGGATTCAGATGTAAAGGTATTACAATTAAGTAAAAGTAACTGCAAAGACATGAGGAAGATGCTGCTTTGAGTTGATTGAAAGGAGACCCTAGCAGGGAAAATAGTGGAGCCACAATAGAATGAGTTTCTGGGTGTAATTTGGGAGGCACAGCAGAAATACATCCCAAGCGAGAAGGAACATACAAAGGGGAAGATGAAGCAATCATGACTTACAAGGAAAGAGACAACATAAAATCAAAGGAAAAATCATACAATGTGATGGAGATTAGTGGGAAGCCAGAGGATTGAGAAGCCTGTAAACACCAGCAGAGGATAACTAAAAAAACAAGAAGTTAGGAAAGTATGAAATATGAGGTTAAACTAGCTTGTAATACAAATGAAAATTGAAAGCGTTTTCTTAGATATCTAAAATGTAAGAAAGAGGTAAAAGTAGACATTAGACCATTGGAAAATGAGGCTGGATAAGTAGTATTGAGGTCTAATAAAAAGCTGAAGAACTGAATAGGTACTTTGCATCTGTCTTTATGATGGAAGATGCCAGTACCATACCAGAATTTCAAGACAGTGAGGAGGTAGAGGTGAGTGGAATGACCATCACTAAGGAGAAGGCGCTGGGTACGTTGAAAGTTCTGAGCACGGGCCATCACCTGGATGGACTATACCACAGAGTTCTGAAGGAAATAGCTGAAGAGTTTGTGGTGGCATTGACAGTTATCTTTCAGGGATTACTGGAGTCAAGGACGGTCCCAGATATCTGGAAAATGGCTGGTGTACCACCATTGTTTAAGAAGAGTGGGAGGCAGAAGACAGGAAGTTATAGGCTGGTTAACTTGACCTCAGCCATTGGTAAGATTACAAGAGTCCTTTATTGAGGATGATACTGTGGAGTACTTGGAATTGCATTGTAAAATAGGGCGAAGTCAGCGTGGCTTTATCAAGGGGAGGGTGTGCCTGTCAAATCCATTAGATTTCTTTAAGGAGGTTAACAAGCATGTTAGACAAAGGAGAGCCAGTGGACATGATCCATTTGGATTTCCTGAAGGCCTTTGACAAGGTGTTACGCAGAGGCTGCTAAATAAGATAAGACCCATAGTGTTGTGGAAAGTTTCTGGCATGGATAAAGGATTCGCAGAAGGCAGAGAGTGGGCATAAAGGTGTCTTTTTCAGGATGGCAGTCAGTCACTAGTGAAGTTCCATGGGGATCAGTGTTGGGGCCACAATTATTCATGTTACACATTAACAATCTGAACAAAGGATCTGAGGGCATTGTTGCTACGTTTGCAGATAACGCAAAGATAGATGGATGGACAGGTGGTATTGAGGAAGCAGGGAGGCTGCAGAAGGACTTGGACAGGCTAGGAGAGTGGGCAAAAAAATGGCAGATGGAATACCCTGTGGGAAAATGTGAGGTTATGCACTTTGGTAGGATGTTCAAGGAGTAGGCTACTTTCTAATTGAGGTAAAGCTTTGAAAATTTGAATCACAAAAGGTCTTGAAAGTCTGAGTTCAGGATTCTCTTAAGGTTAACATTCAGGTTCAGTTGGCAGTTTGGAAGGCAAATGCAATATTAGCATTCATTCAAGAGAGCTAGAAGACAACAGCAGAGATATACTGTTGAGGCTGCTTAAGGTTCTGGTCAGACTGCATTGGGAATATTGTGAACAGTTTTGTGTCTCATGTCTAAGGAAGGATGTTCTGGCTTTGGAAGCAGCGCTCTGGTGGTTTACAAGGATGATGCTGGTGATGAAGGGCTTGTCATGTGAGGAGCGGTTAAAGACTCTGGGTCTATACTTGATTGAGTTTAGAAAAATGAGGGGGCATCTTATTGAAACTTACAGAATATTGAGAAGCCCGCATAGATAGACATGGAGAAGATCTTTCCACTAACAGGAGACACTGGGACCTGAGGGCACAGCCTCCTAGTGAAGGGACAACTCTTGAGAACTGAAATGAGAAGGAATTTCATCAGGTGTTGTATGGTTAATCTGTGGAGCTCATTGCTGCAGAAGGCTATGGAGGCCAAGTCATTGGGAGTCTTTAAGACAGAGATAAATATTTCTTGATTATCAAGGGATCAAGGGTTAAGGGAAGAAGGCAGGAGAATGGGATGGAGAAACCCATTGGCGATGAGCAGGCATGATAGGTTGCATGGCTTAATTCTGCTGCTGTAACTTATGGTATTGCTGAATACCATAAGACTTCCCAGCTGAAATTCTTAAAATACTTCTAACATTAAAATGCTTAACAAGCATGAAGCGGTGCCAATGGAATTGTTAGAATTTTCAGAGGCTGAAAATTATTATGTTTTTATAACATTGGTTCCCATGGAAGAATGAAGGAAATTGTGCCTGTGTGAACTATAAATCTGACAGTGGATAAGAGAATATACGACAGCCAAGATTATCAAAATGCCAGTCAGGCAAGTTTGCTGTAAAAGCTGCTCCTGATGAAATCTCTTGGAAACAATAACACCATCAAGTGGGCTATAAAAATGAGCTGCGATCACTCATTTATCTTGGAACTGCAAGCAGAGTGAAGACTTTACATATCATAATGTTTTATTACTAATGGTAATAATATCTGGGAACATGAAATGAGAGCTCGACATTTAATTTAACACCTACAATTTGGTTGGCAGCTCTGCAATAGAAATGTTGACGATATCAGTTTGTAGGACAAGCTATGATTTGAGCAATTAAAAGAACTGCATGTGATCAAATGCTTCAAAGCTGTTGGAAGATGCTCCTTTTCTTTATTAAGGAATCTCCTAGGAACAATGACTTTCTCTGATGGATAGCTATCCAGTATGCTACATGTCAGTCATGTGTCACCGTGACAACGAATATGTCCGTAGAACCATTGAATGCCTAAAGTGTGGAAGCAGACCATTTGGCCCACCGAGCCACATTGACCCTCTGAAGACTTCCCATCCAGATCCACCCCACCATGCTATCCCTGTAACCTGACATTTCCCATGGTTAATCCACATGGCCTGAGTGTCCCTGGATACTATGAGCAATCCACCTAACCTGCACATCTTTGGACTGTGGAAAGAAACCCATGCAGACATTTAATGAAAAATTCTCCTATCATCCCCTCAATTTGTATACCCCAAACACAAAGGTTAGAAAATGACTGAAACAGAGAAGATGAGTGTACAACCAACCCTCGCATTGCGAACATAATCAATATTATTGACAAGAGGCAGTGCAGGTGCAGTGGGCTGAATGGCTACCTTCTAGGCTGTAACAACTCTGCGACTCAAATGACGTTGTTCAACTGCTTTAGGATTGACAGATATATACCATCCGGCCGACCAATGACACAGAGTCAATGAATAAGAGCAAATTCACTGAAGGAATTAAACCAGATCACAACGGCTAAAGGCTATTAAACCAACAAACAAAAGACACAAAAGTTTATTATTTTCTGAAATACAAGGCAGATTTCAAATTGGATTCAAAACTCAGCTTGTGGACTGGAGACTTCCCTCCATAATATTACTCAAGCATTCACGTTGGTGAAAGTCCTTGCTTGTCTCTCTGGGCTATTCACTCTAGTGAGCCATACGCAATTGGTTGTTACTCATAATTCAAGTCTACCAATGTTTTGAGATTGTAAAATGTGGAATAATCAAAAACGCCTCTTGTGTTATTCACAAAATGACACCTTGTAAACTTTTAAAAAATTAAAAATACCAGATTAATAAATCTTAAAATAGAATCTAAAGTTCAGGATTATTTACAATCTCTCCAACCCTAACGTTGAGAGCAACATATGTTGGCAACATATTGATCCTTAATGATTTAACTATTTCTTTGCAGCTTAAGAAAAATGTGTCCAATTTAAGTTGGAAATTTTATACACAGCTTTCAGATCTTAATTATTTATTTGTACAAATGAAAACTATAAAGAACAATCAAAATAAGCAGTTGGATCAAAACCAACATGAGTAGTATTATTAGTGGTATCTGTGAAAAAAAGTACAGAGTTAATATTTCGTGCCCAGTGACCCTTTGTCAGAAGTGATAGTAGCTAGGAAAATATTGGTTCATATCGCCAAAAATAGGGAGAGGGATGGGGCAGGGAGTAAACAATAGGATAGAGCCTGAAGAGAGAGAAGAGCAGTTGGATAGACAAAGGAGTTGATAACGATCTGGTTAGGAGGGTGTATAGTTATTAATGGGGACTTTTAGTGACTAACAATAGGTAGTGTATAATGGCAGGCTATGTGATAACAAGGCCTGCTGTATGGGGTAGGGGGCTGGGACATGGGAGAGTTCAGGCCCTAAAATTATTGGACTTGATATTGAGCCCAGAGGGCTTCAGGGTACCCAACTGGAAAATTAGATGTTTTTGTTCCAGCTTGTGTTGACCATTGCTGGAACACTGCCAGACAGATAGACGTTGGCCAGAGAACACTGGGATGTGTTAAAGTGGCAGGCAACTGGTATTTCAAGGTTATTTTTGTGAGGGGAGAAGTGCAGGAAATGGGTCGGACCCAATTCAGGTCACTGTCGACAATGGTACTGGCAAGTCCTCGAATGAGGAAGAAGTTTGACATTTCAGAGCCTCCATTGTTGAAGTTGGCTTCATGTGAACATATGTGACAGAGATGGAGGAACTGAGAGAATGGAATGGAATCTTTACAGGAAGCAGGGTGTGAGGATGTCTAGTCCATGTAACTTGTGGGAGTCGATGGGCTTATAATAGATATTCGTGGCCAGTCTATTGCCAGAAGTGGAAACAGTGATGTTGAGGAAGGGAAGAGAGGAGTCAGAGATAGACCAGGTGAAAGTGAGGGCAGGGTTGAAATTGGAAACAAAATTGATGAACTTTTCCAGTTCTGGACGAGTGAGGGAAACAGCACCGATGATATCATCCATATATCAGAGAAAGAGTTATGGGTGGGAGCCGAAATAGGACTGGAACAAGGGATATTCCATGCACCCCATGAAAAGGCAGGCATCACTGGAGTCCATGAGGGTATCCCTGGCCACCCCCTGACCTGAGGAAAATGAGAAGTACTAAAGGAGAAGTTGGTGAGAGTGAGGACAAGCTTGGTGAAGCAGAGGAGGTTGGTGGTGGTTGGGGTGGTTGAGGCATTTGCTCGAGGAAGAAGAGGAGAGTCCTGAGACCATCCTGGTGGGGTTTGGACGGGTGAAGCGATTGCATATCCAAGGTAAAGAGGAGGCTCTCGGAACCTTCAAAGTGGAAATTCTGGAACTGGCATAAAGCATCAGAGGATTCATAGATGTACAAGGGCAAGGAATAGACCAGCAAGAAAAGATTGAACCAAGGGAGGAAAAGATGAGTTCTGTAGGTCAGGAACAGGCTGAAACAATGGGTCTGCCTGGACAGTCCTGTTTGTGGATTTTTGGAAAGAGGTAGAAGTGAGCTGTGAGGGATTGGGGCACTATCAGCGTGGAGGGAGTGAAGGGGTTGGAGTTCGCCAGATGAAGTGATGTCAGTTACAATAGTTGATACAATGGCCTGATGCACCATAATGGGGCCATTGTCCAGGAGAAGTTAGGAGTCAGCAATGTAGATTTCAGAATGCCAGACTACACCAGCACCATCGTTATTGGAAGGTTCAATAACAATGTCACAATTGGATCTCAGTGAACAGAATGCAGCGAGTTTGGAGGGAGAAAGGTTGGATTGGATGAGACGGGCAGAGAAATTGAGGCAACAATGTCACATTGACAGTTCTCAATGAATAGATCAAGCGCAAGGAAAAGGCCAGACGGAGGGATCAGGTGGAGGGAGAGTGTTGGAGCTGGGTGAAGGCATCTGTGGGACAGAGAGAGGAGTCTTGTCCAAAGAAATAGGCATAGAGGCAGTCAGCGGAAGAGTTCAAAGTCATGTTGTGCCCAAAATTCATTACGGTGGGGACGCAGAGGGATGCAGCTGAGAGAGAGATAATGGGAACGGCAGATGCTGGAGAATCCGAGATAACAAAGTGTGGAGCTGGATGAACACAGCAGGCCAAGCAGCATCTTAGGAGCACAAACGCTGACGTTTTGGGCCTAGACCCTTCCTCAGAAAAGGGGAATGGGGAGAGGGTTCTAAAGTAAAAAGGGAGAGGGGGGAGGTGGACCGAAGATGGATAGACGAGAACATAGGTGGAGAGGAGAGTATAGATGGGGAGGTAGGGAGGGGATTGGTCAGTCCGGGGAGGACAGACAGGTCAAGGGGGCGGGATGAGGTTAGTAGGTAGGAAATGGAGGCGCGGCTTGAGGTGTGAAGAGGGGATAGGTGAGAGGAAGAACAGGTTTGGCAGGCGGGGACGAGCTGGGCTGGTTTTGGGATGCATTGGGGGCAGGGGAGATTTTGAAGCTTGTGAAATCCACATTGATGCCATTGAGCTGCCGGGTTCCCAAGCAGAAGATGAGTTGCTGTTCCTGCAACCTTCAGGTGGCATCATTATGGCATTGCAGGAGGCCCAGGATGGACGTGTCGTCTAAGGAATGGGAGGGGGAGTTAGAATGGTTCACGACTGGGAAGTGCAGTTGTTTGTTGCGAACTGAGCTTAGGTCTTCTGCAGAGCATCCCCAAGCCTCTGCTTGGTTTCCCTGATATAGAGGAGGCCACAACGGGTGCAGCAGATGCAGTATACTACATTGGCAGATGTGCAGGTGAACACCTGCTTGATGTGGAATGTCATCTTGGGGCCTGGGATGGGGGTGAGGGAGGAGGTGTGGGGGCAAGTGTAGCACTTCCTGCGGTTGCAGGAGAAAGTACAGGTGTGGTGGGGTTGGAGAGGATTGTGGAGCGGACAAGGGAGTCCCAGAGAGAGTGGTCTCTCCGGAAGGCAGACAAGGGTGGGGATGGAAAAATGTCTTTGGTGGTGGGGTCGGATTGTAGATGGCGGAAGTGTCGGAGGATGATGCGTTGTATCCGGAGGTTGGTGGGGTGGTATGTGAGGACTAGGGGGATTATTTTTTGGTGGTAATTGTGGGGACGGGGTGTGAGGGATGAGTTGCGGGAAGTGCGGGAGACATGGTCGAGGGTGTTCTCGACCACTGCAGGGAGGGTGGAAGTTGCGGCCCTTGAAGAACGAGGACATCTGGGATGTACGGTAGTGGAATGCCAGATGCGGCGGAGGCGAAGGAATTGGGAATAGGGGATGGAATTTTTGCAGGAAGGTGAGTGGGAGGAGCTGTATTCTAGGTAGCTGTCAGAGTCAGTGGGCTTGAAGTGGACATCAGTTTCTAGATGGTTGCCTGAGATGGAGACAGAGAGGCCCAGGAAGGTGAGGGATGTGTTGGAGATGGTCCAGGTGAACTTGAGGTTGGGGTGGAAGGTGTTGGTGAAGTGGATGAACTGTTCGAGCTCCTCTTGGGAGCACGAGGCGGCGCCGACACAATCATCAATGTAACGGAGGAAGAGGTGGGGTTTGGGGCCAGTGTAGGTGCAGAAGAGGGACTGTTCCATGTAACATACAAAGAGGCAGGCATAGCTTGGGCCCATGCGGGTACCCGTGGCTACGCCCTTTGTCTGTAGGAAGTGGGAGGAATCGAAAGAGAAGTTGTTGAAGTTGAGGAGGAGTTTGGCTTGGCAGATGAGGATGTTGGTGGAGGGGAACTGGTTGGGTCTGCGGGACAGGAAGAAGCAGAGGGTGTTTAGGCCATCTGCATGAGGAATGCAGGTGTATAGGGACTGGACATCCATGGTGACAATGTGGAGTTGGGGACCGGGGAATTGGAAGTTCTGCAGGAGTTGGAGGGCCTGGGTAGTGTCATAGACAGGGACCAAGGGGGAGAAAATGGAATCCAGATAGGTGGAGATGGGTTTGGTGGGGCAGGAGCAAGCGGAGACAATGTGTCGACCAGGGCAGGCGGGTTTGTGGATTTTGGGAAGGAGACCTTTGCTGAATACAGGACAGTCAGCTTCAGAGAGCGGTACATTAGGTGGGATGGTGAATACCTGACAGGAGTTGAGGTTGGGGGACGGAATGAAGTCAGAGGGAAGGGAAGGGGGTTAAGGTTCCAGAGAGACCTGGGTATCTCTGAGTCGCTGCATCTTGTGGCCTTGATACCCAAAAGGAAAAGAGAAACTTTCTGGTTAGCCCACCAAATGAGCCAGAGGATGAAGTAGAACTGCGGAGTGGTGCAGGCCTGAGCCAGTGAGTTGCAATGCTGTTGGAGAGAGAGGTTGAGAGTATGCATGTGATGAAGTCGGGCACTGACTGTGGATCTCAGGATGCAGCGAGAGCAGCTGTCCTTGGAATGTCGAACATCACAGAGATACCTGTGATCCTGGGTTGATTCAAAGTATGAGAAATGAAACTTTAGTTAGAATCCACATGGGGTGAGTCTGAGCCAGAGGCAGTTATTGAGGAATGTGATATTGCTGTGAAAATGCGTTTTAGCAAATTCCTGGTCAAATACCAGGAGTGGCAGTGAAATTAATGTCGGTGGGCAAGAAGGAAGATTGGAATGGAAATCCCGGGAAAGAAAAGGGTGGAACTTCTTTAAGGTGGGCACGCCTAGAAGAGATGTGGCAGTGAGTCAAATACTAAATAAAAAACAAACAATCTGTGGATGTTGCAAATCAGGAACACAAACAGAAGTTGCTGGAAAAGCTGAGTAGGTCTGGCAACATCTATGAAGAAATTCACACTTCATGTTTTGAATCCGGTGGCTCTTCCTCAGAACTGATGGTAGTTAGGAAAATGTTGGTTTATGTGCAGAAGATAGGGTGGGGTGAGGGGGTAAGGAGTAAATGACAGATGGGGATAGAGCCCAAAGGGCCCACACCCCTTCTCTTCCCTCATGCAACAGCCATAGAGTTCCCCTTATCCTTACCTACCACCCCACCAGCATCCACATCCAGAAGATCATCAAGCGCCATATCCATCACTTCCAGTGAGATGCCACTGCCAGCCACATATTCCTTTCCCCTCCCTTATTCGCCTTCTGCAGGAACCATGCCTCTGGGACACCCTGGTCCACCCTTCCTTCGCTCCCAACACATCCCCACAGACCCAACAACTGCCAAAGGTGTAACACTTGCCTGTTTACATCCTCACTCCTCAGTATCCAAGGGCTCAAACATACCTTCCAGGTGAAGCAGAACTTTACCTGCACTTCACACAATCTTATCTACTGCATTCGCTGCTCACAATATGGCCTCCTCTACATTGGGGAAACAAAGCATAGACTGGGTGACTGCTTCACAGAACATCTATGTTCTGCCCACAAAAAAGGTCCTGAGCTTCCTATTGTATCAGTGATAATGGGAACTGCTGATACTGGAGAATCCAACATAACAAAATGTGAATCTGGATGTGCACAGCGGGCCAAGCAGCATCTCAGGAGCACAAAAACTGACGTTTCAGGCCTAGACAAGGGTCTAGGCCCAAAACGTCAGCTTTTGTGCTCCTGATATGCTGCTTGGCCTGCTGTGTTCATCCAGATTCACACTTTGTTATCTGAGCTTCCTGTCGCCTGCCACATTAACACACCATCCTGTTCTCTGGCCAACGTCTCCATCTCAGGCTTGTTGCAAGGTTCCATCAAAGCTTAAAGCAAGCTGGAACACCAACACCTCATTTTCCAGTTGAGGACCCTGCAGGCCTCTGCATTCAATGCTGAATTCAATAATTTTAGGGCCTAAACTCTTCCATGTCCTAGTCCCCCTACCCCATACACCAGGCCTTGCTATCACATAGCCTTCAATTACACACCCCTTATTGTCAGTCACCAACAGTCCCCATTAACAGCTGTTCACCCTCCCAGCCAGCTCATTATAAAATCTTTTGTCCAACTATTCTTCTCTTTCTTTTGGTTATATCCCCACTTCTTACCCTGCTACCCCCATCCTATCTTCTGCATATAAACCACTATTTTCCTCGCTACGACCAGTTCTGAGGAAGACTCACCGGACCTGAAATGTTAATCTGATTTTCCTTCACAGAAGCTGCCAGGATTTCTGAGCTTTTCCAGCAACTTCTGAAGAAGGGTCTAGGCCCGAACCATCAGCCTTCCTGCTCCTCTGATGCTGCTTGGCCTGCTGTGTCTATCCAGCTCTACACCTTGTTATCTCAGCATATGTGTGTGCTCTTTTATCCCTATAAGAGTTCTTTCATACAGCCGACAGTAAAACTATGTGTTTCACTGTGCCCTAGTGAGACTTTCAGTTTTACCAAAGGTTAATCAACCTTAAGACTCAATTTTGAATTGCCTGTAATGGAAATCAACAGCAGGTTCCTGTTCAATTGCTAACACTCATCTCTTATGAAGCAAGCTAGCCCAACCTCTTAATAGCACAATGCCCATACTAAACTAACAAAAGCTAACAGTTTCTCAACTTCTAACAGACTTAACAATGATTTTCACATGAACACATTTTTTTTCTTATTTATTCAGAGGATGCAAGCTTCATTGGCTAGGCCAGTATTCATTGTCCATCCCGATTGCTCAGAGGGCAGTTGAGAATCATCGTATTGTAATGGGTCTAGAGCCACATGTAGTCAGACCAGACAGTTTTCTTCCTTGAAGGGCATTAGTGAACTACATGGGCTTTTCCCCTGACAATTGACAATGGTTTCATGGTCATCTTTAGACTCTTAATTTCAGATTGATGTTGAATTCAAATTCCACCATCTGCCGTGGTGAGATTCAAGCTTGGGTCCACAGCACATTACCTGGGTCTCTGGATTAATAATCATGTGATAATACCAACAGGCTACCACCTCCCCAGTATGCAAACAAATGATAAAATAGTATTTTCATCGAAAAAATTTCAACTCCTACATTAAAAAGAAACAAGGCTTAACAACATCAAAACTCTTCACGCTTACACATTTAGACAAATCTTCTTCCAGTGCTTTATCCATTCTCTCCACTGTTCATATTTTAGAAATCTAAGTCTGCAAGTGACCCTGCATCTCTTCACTTTGATGGGTGATCCCCTTCAAGTGCTTGTGTACTTTTCATCTACCAATTGTTCTCCAACTCTGAATGATCATGCCTGAAATCTCCCCACTTTCTTTTTACTTCGAGAAGATTGGTCCCTCCACTAATATTCCCTATCTCTCCAATGCAGGCCAATACATCAGAAAGAAGAGAAGCAATTTGTTCTGCTTCAATCAGCATGCCGTTATGGACATGAGCAAATTTCTCAGAGGAATGGAGGGAATGAAAACATGACAAGGGTGCTGGTAGAATCGGATAGGAATAGTTCGATCCAGAGCAAAGTCTTACTTCAGTTTTCAGAATACACTCACACAGGTTTATTCCTCAATACTACAGAAGCACCTAAGTTTTGCCCTCTTAATTTGCCTCTCTGTTGAGCCAACAGCTCTGATTATCTACTTCCTTTGCAATTTCTCATTTAGCCAAGAGGTATTATTTTTCTTGCAATTCAATTTTCAACACATCATTTTCTTTCTTAACCTCTTTCAATTTTCTTTTTTTTAATTATTCATTCATGGGGTGTGGATTTTGGTAGATGGGCCAGCATTTATTGCCCTTGAGAAAGTGGTTGTGAGCTGCCTTCTTGAACTACTGCAGCCCATGTGCTGTTGGCAGACCCACAATGCCATTAGGAAAGGAATTTCAGAATTTTGACTTAGTGACAGTGAAGGAATAGCAATATTATTCCAAGTCCTGATTTGTGAGTGGCTTGGAGGAGAACTTGTAAGTGGTGATGTTCCCATGCAGGTGGTAGCGTGTTAGGAAGGTGCTGTCTCAGGAGCTCTGGTGAATTTCTGCATCCATTTTGTAGATAGTATACACTGTACTAATAAAGTTGTCTCTTGTCTTTATTCTCATATCCAGTCTAAAAGTTATATACTCTTACCGAATTTTCTGCTGCATCAACTATCCTTACTTTTACATCCCGAAGATGTGATATGAATAATTTCTCTGTTTTATGAATTACTTCAGTTGTGTCCTATAGTGAACTGCTTCCTGAAGAATTGCTGTTGTCTTTTGTCTCCTAGCATTTCTACGAAGCAACACCATTTGGATGTTTACAAGAATTCTTTCAATTCTTCAGGGTCTTGATCATAGATCAAGATGCCGTAAATCAAGAACTTTCTTTTGTTGTTTCATTCCTGCTGAAACTTTTTTTTATATGAAACAGTTTATCTTTTCTCAACAGCTGCCTTAATTCATGAATTTTTTGAGATTTTTGTCTAACTTTTGAATTCATTATTCATTTGTATGTCATCTTTCAGTGCATATGTCTCAAGAGGCCATGAGTTACAGTTATATCCCATACTCCACTTGCAATTTCATCATCGATAAAGGCAGTATTTTCATCAAGATTTCAATATAATCAAAGCTCCCTTTCACATTAGGTACTGTCACAACTCATTACTCATTTCCTGACCTTTCCTCTCTTATACTTCAATTGGTCAGCAATATGTGAGTTTAATAAAGCTTGTTTAGATAATTTCGGGATTTGTTCAGTTTGGTTGAGTATATAAAAGCTGAGCATTTGGAAAGCAGTGACAGGATATATCTAAGTCAGCATGGGTTCACTAAAAGGAAATCATGCTTGACAAACTGTCTGGAATTTTTTGAGGAGATGACCAGTAGAGTGGACAAGGGTGAGTCAGTAGATGTTGAGTATTTGGACTTTCAAAAGGCTTTTGACAAGGTCCCCACACAAGAGATTATCAAGCAAAATTAAACCTGATGGTATCAGAGGTAATGTATTGATGTGGATAGAGAACTGGTTGGCAGACAGGAAGCAGAGAGTTGGAATAAATGGGGCCTCTTCAGAGTAGCATGCACTGATGAGTGGGCTACTGTAAGCTTCAGTGCTGGGATCCCAGCTGTTCACAATATTCATAAATGATTTGGATGAAAGAGTTAAATGCCATATCTCCAAATTTGCAGATGACACTAAGCTGGGTGGCAGTCTGTGCTGTAAGGAGGATGCTAAGAGACTGCAGCATGACTTGGATAGGTTGGCTAAGTGAGTAAGTACTTGGCAAATGCAATATAATATGGCTAAATGTGGGGTTATCCACTTTGGTGACAAAAACAGGAAGGTGGTTTATTATCTGAGTGATAGCAGTTTAAGAAAAGGGAAGGTGCAACAAGACCTGGGTGACATGGTGGAACAATCGCTGAATGTTGGCATGCAGGTGGAGCAGGCCGTAAGGAAAGTTAATGGCATGCTGGACTTTATTGCAAGAAGTATAGGAGTAGAGATATCTTGCTGCAATTATACAGGGTCTTGATTAGGCCACACCTTGAGTATTGTGTGCGGTTTTGGTCAATCTGAAGAAGGGATTCTTGCTATTGAGGGAGCCCAACAAAGATTGACCAGACTGATTCCCAGGATGGCAGGGCTGATATATGAAGAAAAATTAGATTGACTGGGCTTGTACTCACTGGGATTTAGAATTTTTTTTCATTCATGGGAGGAGGGCATCACTGGCTAGGAGTATTTACTATCCATCCCTAATTGCCCAGAGGGTGGTTATAAGGCAACCACATTGCTGTGGGTCTGGAGTCACATGTAGGCCAGATCCTACAAGGATGATAGTTTCCTTCCCGAAAGGACATTAGTGAACAGATGGGTTTTACCAACAAGCAACAATGAATTCATGGCCATCATTAGATGCTTAGTTCCAGATATTTATCGAATTCAAATTGCACCATCTGCCACAGTGGGATTTGAACCCGGATGCCCAGACATTATCTGGCTCTCTGGATTAACAGTTCAGTGATAATACCATTAGGACGTCACCTCCCCTATGAGGAGGAAGCTCATAGAAACACATAAAATCCAGATGGGACTGGACAAGCTGGATGCAGGAATGATGTTCCCGATATTGGGAAGTCCAGAACTAGAGATTACAGTGTAATTTGAACAGCTAAGCCATTCAGGACCGAGATGAGGAAGAAGTTTTTCGTTCAGAGAGTTGGCAACCTGTGGAATTCTGTACCACAAAAGCCATTTGTTAGATATATTCAAGAGGGTGCTAGATGTTGCCCTTGCAGCTAAAGAGATTAATTGGTGTGGAGAGAAAGTGGGAGTGGGAAACTGAAATTGCAAGATCAGTCTGTTCTTGGACTTATTGTCTACGTTTCTATGTCTATTGAATGCAGATAAACTCATATAATAGCTGAAGACAATTTAGTTAACAAACGAAAGACAAAAATGATTATACTTTTCAGAACTGTTTATTTCTATTTGCTTAAAGTATAAGTCAATGACGCATTTTGTATTGGCTGCCTTATCTTTTAGAATGGCAGGCCTCCATTCATTCGTGCATTTGGGGCTTTGATATTGAAGGATAGTTTTAGCCGGTAAGTTTCTGCGTGTGTGTTGTCATCCTGCATTTTCCAAGTCTGATCTCAGAGCATTTTAAACACTTTTAAACACTTCATGCAATTTTAAGCATACAAAACTAAACATTTTAAAACACTGGCATTTAATGCAATTAAATGAGTAAGAAAATTTTTACAAATGAATAATAAACAGTTGTTCTTCATCTGGTTGACATTTTCTACCTTTGCTTCTTTGAAACCAAAAAATATGTTGTTCCAGAGTTCCTGTCAGGAAAGTCACGTGATTTACGCCTGCATTCTTGTATCAGCCCTCTTTGAAAAAGAAGTTCCAAAGTTTGATATGCCCTTAAGTTATCCAAGGTTACGGTCTATAGTCATATGACAATCCAAATATCTGTTGGATCTTTCAATACCATGTTATCCATATCCTAGTATCATATGTCATCAGAGACAGTGTAAACATTTTCAAATCAGCTCAACAGTCCCTGCTAGAGGCAAAGTTCACCTAACTAAATGTTACAATCAGATACCAGGTGATTAGATTAGATTCTCTATCGTATAGAAACAGGCCCTTTGGCCCAACACGTCCACACCACCCCTTGGAGCATCCCACCCAGATCCATCCCCCTACAACCCTCACACCCCTGAACACTACGGACAATTTAGCACGGCTGATCCACCTAGCCTGCACATCTTTGGACTGTGGGAAGAAACTGGAGCACCCGGAGAAAACCCACGCAGACAGTTACCTGAGGCTGGAATTGAACCTGGGTCCCTATTGCTGTGAGGCTGCAGTGCTAACCACTGAGCCACTGTGCTGTCCATGTTCCCAAATTATTACACTTCCAGATAGGACACACTCAAAATGCCAAGCTCCTTCATAAGGAGAAATGATCTAGCTCCCCTTCTTCATTCATCCATCTCTTTGGTTGGTCACAACAAAATTAATTTACAGGGCACCCCTTTGGACATCTTTCACCCAAACCAAATGAGTTTATGTTTGAAAATGAAGTAATTTCCCCATGCTTTCTTGAGATAAGAAAATGCAAGGAGAAATAATAAAATAACACACATAGTCAGAGACAAGGAATGAGAAGTAAATCCAAAAAAAACAAGTTAAATGATATACAGATTAATTTATGTGTGTCATCTGTGTGCATTCGACTGTGTAACATTGACAATTGAATAGACAATTTGGGGATCCTTGGCTTTAGAGTTAGTTGAAATTCATTTGCCCTGTTTTCTTTTAACAGTGCTTGGCTACCAGCTCTCAGAATGAGAGACTGCTCCTTTTGTCCTGTTTCCAGGCTTACTAAGTAGTTGTCTTCTGACAGGCAGAGTAAGAAACTTCTTTACTGACAATGTAGGAGTGACTAGTGACTGTATCTTAAACCATGGATTTTACAACACACTTGTGATCGAACCCAGGCTAATACCCATCAGTGTCTCAGCTCACTAGTACTTCTTATTCCACTAGCAACAAAGACCAGGATTGAAGGGTGTAGGCCTGAAACATCAGCCTTCCTGCTCCTCTGATGCTGCTTGGCCTGCTGTGTTCATCCAGCTCTACACCTTGTTATCTAAGACCAGGATTGAACTTGCTTTCAACTCATGTACTTTTGTATCCTGAAAGGAGATGACATCAAATATTTCCTTTGCCCAACTGTTCTCTTTGCTCCCATGATGTTCTAAATCTGAGTTAACTCCCAGGAGTTTACAGTTCAGTTTATGACACTCTTTTTCTTTAAGTCCATCTCTTTGAAGCTACTTGACATCTCTTCAGGTGTGACATTCCAGTCTCTCTCTTACTCTCTGTCCACTGAATTTACACCTGCAATCATTTTAGGCTGTATGTCACTTTTCTTTAATTGTAATTAAAAGTTCAGTATATTCATGGTGATATCAATCATCATGACACTTACAATCGATTTAAGGTAACTCAATCAAGCTTGTAGCATGGCTCATTGCAAATTTCCAGAGGTGATGCACATTTTTAAGCAGGGGCCTAGCTGTCATGTTTAGCCTTAGCATGAGATCACGCTTTCCTCTTCCATCACATTATTCAACTATTTCATACATCATGACACTGAAAACCTGAAAGATTTAAAAGGGACCTAAGGGACAACATTTTCACGCAAGAGGGTGGTGCATATATGGAATGAGCTGCCCGAGAAAGTGGTGGAGGCTGGTATGTTTACAACATTTAAAAGGCATCCAGATGTGTGCATGAATAGGAAGGGCTGAGAGGGATTTGAGCCAAAAGCTGGCAAGTACGACTAGATTAATTTATCATATCTGATCAGCATGGATGAGTTGGACTGAAGGGTATGCTTCCTTTCCATACAGCTCTCTGACTCTATGCATTATTATTTGCGTCCAAGTTTGACTAATCCAGTACACTCCAGGCCAAGCTCCCATTCTCCATAGCATTTGTCATAAAAACTCTTAATGTTGTGTTCTAACTCATCCCATTCACCCTTCAACCGCTGCTGGCTGACTTGGTAATGGTGTTAGCAAGGGGCAAGTACCAGTCCATTGCAATTCCTATTCTCTACATTTGCCTGGCAGAAAGGAGATAAATGATTCAATATATTATTATTCAGTGGTTGGGAGGGAATTCTGCCTGCTGGATTGCATAAGTGCACAACAGCATGACTCATGACCTCCCAATATTCCATTGAACATGTACCAGGAGCACAAACAGTCAAATAAAGGTCAAACAACAGGCATGGCTAACCATCCACAGTAACCGAGCTGTCTTTGGTTACTCAATGCCTCTATTCTGCAAGTGTCATAGTCGGGAAACCACAAATGCGAATCGGATTTCCTTAACCCTCGACACAAACAGTCATACTTTTACGACAGACATCTAACCAGCTTTCGTTTATCATAGAACATAACAGGATTGTAACATGCTTACGTGAAACAAAAGACAGACCTGTCCTTAAGTCATTACTAATGGTTTCATCATCATTAGTGATTTGATGTTAAAATTAGATCATTGAGAAAAGATGGTACTGTCTGGAATTTCTACCAACAATTGGACAATGCTGGAGAGGAGATGAAACAGGCCCAAGGAGCTGAAATTACTTACTCGTGTTTCTAAGATGCCTGTGTGTGTTTTTGTCCAAACAGCCTTCAATGACCTCCCCTTCCCTGATTGCAATATCCAAAATACTTCTATCATAGAATACCTACAGAGTAGAAGATGGCCATTCAGCCCAGCACATTCACACCACCCCTGCATTTCCCAAGGCTAATCCACCTAATCTACAAATCCCAGGGCATTATTGGCAATTTAGCATGTTCAATCCACCTAACCCATATATCTTTAGACTGTGGGAGGAAACCAGAGCACCTAGAGGAAACCCATGCAGACAAGGTGATAATGTGCAAACTCCACACAGACAGTTACCTGAGCTGGAATCAAACCTGGCCCCCCCGTGAGGCAGTAGTGCTAACCATTGAGCCACCAGGCCAACCCATGCTCTATCCTGTACTGTGTACTATTTGTCTGTCACCCTTGAGCTTGTTGAATTTACAGAGACCAGGCTGACATCTCAAATTGTATCAGTGATAACTGGAACTGCAGACACTGGAGAATCCAAGATAACAAGGTGTGGAGCTGGATGAACACAGCAGGCCAAGCAGCATCTCAGGAGCAAAAAAGCTGACGTTTCGGGTCTAAGCCCGAAACATCAGCTTTTGTGCTCCTGAGATGCTGCCTGGCCTGCTGTGTTCATCCAGCTCCACACTTTGTTATCTTGACATCTCAAATTCTTGGCTGTGTATATAAATCCCTCAATGGTCTCTCTTTTCCCTGCCTTGGTGATCTCACACAGGCCTAAAATGTCTTATTTTCCATTTGCCTTAACAACCTGACATCAGAATGAGAAGGTCGTGGGTTGGAGTCACCTACTTCACGTTGAAAGGGCCCTTTATTGGATGAGATATGAAAAGATATGTCTCTTCTCTCATGTGGATGTAAAAGATCACTAGGTACCAGTTTGAAAAAGAAAAGCAGGGGCATTATCCCTGGTGTTTTACTCCACAATCAGTATGAGCAAAACAGATTCAATGAGAAGTTCACCAAAGATTCTTAAACAGCACCTTCCAAACCCATGACCGCTTCCACCTAGAACAACAAGACACATAGGAACACCATCACCTGTAAGTTGGACTCCAAGGCACTTCCCATCCTGACTCAGAAATATATTGCCGTTCCTTCTGGCTCACTGGGTCAAAATCCTGGACTTACCTCTCTTAACAGCAGACGTTCAAGAAGGCAGCTCATCACCACATTCTGAAGAGCGACTAAGGACGGGCAATAACTGCTGACCTAAACAGAGACACTTGCATCCCACAGTTGTATTTTTGAAAAAGTACAGAATATGTGATCATTATCACTTTGCTGTTTGTAACATTTGCTGTGTGCAAATTGGCAAGTGTGTTTCTTACGTTACACCAGTGACTGCCACTTTAAAAGTATTTGATTGGCTGCCAATTTCATTGAAGCATTGTAAGGTGCTATATAAATGGAAATATGGTTTTCTGTATAGAAATGCAAGGTAAAGTATGAAGCAGGAAACATTGGAAACAAATTGTGCAGTAACTACAGAGAGAGGAGTTGACATTTCTGAGCTTGAAACATTTCAAACCAATATCTGACCCCCTTTCCGAAGTGATGAGCATATTTACTCGGTAGTGCAAAGCGAACAAATTTGAAACTTTTCATCTTGTAGCCAGCAAGAATACCTTATGTTCAACCATTGCATCTTCTTAAAAGGGCAAGCCAAATGTTGGAATTCCTGCATCAGTATGAGAAAATCTTTGACAGCATGAATCTTTTTCTCGGTCCTGAGAAAACAGGATAAGTCTATCAGTCATCTGCTTAACTGACTTTGTGCCAATGGAAATAAGTCTAATTTCCATCGTCTTGTCTCATAACTGCTTCTCGTATCATCTTGGAGAATCTCTTCTGGACCTTCTCCATGGTTAGGAAATCGCTCTTTACTCATTCTTAGTGTATAGCCTTCACCTTGAAGAGGCTGATATTTATTCTGCAGTATTCCTTGAGAATGTGACAGTGTCCTCCTTCTTGAACCACTGCAGCCCAACTTGGGAAAATATTACCATTATGAAAGTAAAATAGCAAGCGGTTAATTGATGAGTGTTGATCCAGCCATTCAGTGTCACTATTAATGTTTAAAACAGATAAAACCAGTAGTTTCTTCACAGATTGAGATCGATTTTAAAACTAGATCAGTGTATATCATTGAGGAGAGATGGTACTGACTGAAATTTCTGCTGAAAGGTGATATATTTTTGGAAAAGGAATTAGTGATGTTTGAGGACATTATACAAGATGTTGGTTCACTTGTTCCTGTCGATTTTCCCTTTGATTTTTCCCAACAATTCATTTTCAGTTTTTGGTAAGTATAGTTTAAACTGCAGTGCTGAAAGAAGTGTATCAATGCTTTATTTATAGTAAACAAATTGGTTGATATTTAAATAATCAATATATTTTAATAACTTAAAAGAATAGAATGATAGAGCATGGAAACATATCCTTCAGTCCAACTCGTCCATACTGACCAGATATCCTAAAATAATCTAGTCCCATTTGCTAGCATTTGGCCCATATCCCTCTAAACCCTTCCTATTCATTTACCCATCCAGATGACTTTTCAATGTTGTAATTGTACCAGCCTCCACGACTTCCTCTGGCAGTTCATTCCATGCATGCACCACCCTCTGCGTGAAAAAGTTACCCCTTAGGTCCCTTTTAAATCCTTCCCCTTTCACCTTAAATCTATGCCCTTTAGTTCTGGACTTGCCTACCCTGGGGAAATGACCTTAGCTATTCACCCTATCCATGCCCCTTATGATGTTATAAACCTCTATAAGGTCACCCCTCAGCCTCTGATGCTCCAGAGAAAATAGCCCCAACCTATTCAACCTCTCCCTATAGCTCAAACCCTCCAACCCTGGTAACATTTTTGTAAATCTTTTCTAAACCCTTTCAAGTTTTAAGTAGTTTCAAGTACTTGCTAAACAATATTTACATTCCTGACTTGCACAGTCCTCTTTTTCTGCTCCTTACAATTTATTTGTAATAGGATGTGATAGGACTCGCAAGGATTCTTAATACACTAGAATTGTTGGCCGGTCCATCTGAACTGGTGCAATGAGTGAAATGTGATAACTGCACTATATTATGTCATATAGTGGTGGACTCCCAGCTAAAGTCATGCAAAGAACTACTTACCTATTCTGAATGTGTACTTTGCCTCAACTCAGATAGGAACAATCAGGAACTCTAATTTCAGCAGAATCCACTACCGAGAAGGAAAACACAGGTTTTCTTTTGTTGTTTTTTTTACTGCTCAGTGATATTTGAATTGGGTTCAATGATATTTCTGGACCCAATTCTATTGTTTCAAAGCAATATGCCTTAAAAATTGAAACAAAAACAGAAAATGCTGGGGAAATTCAGCAGGTCTGGCAGCACCTGCGGAGAGAGAAAAACAGAGTTAACGTTTTGACCCTTCTTCAGTGCTGCTCTTTTCTCCATGGGTGCTGCCAGACCTGCTGAGTTTCTCCAGCAATATCTGGTTTTGTTTCAGATTTCCAGCATCCACATTTCTTTGTATTATCATAAAAGTTGTTTGTGTTATTATTAATAGAAAGTTTGGAAATAAGTGAAATCAAAAAGAGAAAATAAAACCAGACATAAAAATAGTCTATTTGTAAAATTATTAATGCTTAAAATTTTTTTTCAAAAGGGAGAGAACCTGCAGATTTTAACTGCTGAATTAGAGCAGGAGAAGTTTAGTTGAAGTCCTTTGTATCAAGAAAAGCAAAAACAAAAGTCAAAATTCTTTTCACTGAACTACACTAGACTTAAGGCATAGTGTAATCTATTGCAAATATTTAAAATATTTAAGCCCATGGTTATGGAGCTCCAGTTCCCCACTGTCAAGAGTTGAAAAGTTAACACAGAAAATGTTAAGCTATTACTTTGGTAACTGACCCCGTATGTCAGCAACAGGTGCCTTCAGATGGACTATTTGATAGATCTGCAGCAGCACAGTGGCTCAGTGGTTAGCACTGCTGCCTCACAGCACCAGGGACCTGGGTTTGATTCCATCCTCAGGCGACTATCTGTGTGGCATTTGTACATTCTCCCCATGTCTGCATGGGTTTCCTACAGCTGCTCTGGTTTCTTTCCCCAGTCCAAAGATGTGTAGGTCAGGTGGATTGGCCATACTAAATTTCCCATCATGTTCAGGGATGTGAGATAGCAAGGTGTAGAGCTGGATGAACACAGCATCAGAGGAGCAGGAAAGCTGACTTTTCGGGCCTAGACTCTTCTTCATGCCTAGAAACCATGACAATGTCTACATTCAGAACATTGAAACCCTTCAGAAGAGTTTTTCCCTGCAACTCCTTTCCTGCTCCTCTGATGCTGCTTGGCCTGCTGTGTTCATCCACCTCTACACCTTGTTATATCAGATTCTCCAGCATCTGCAGTTCCCACCATCTCATTTTCAGGGATACGCTGGCTAGGTGGATTAGTCATGGGAAATGCAGGATTACAGGGACAGGACAGGGGAGTGGGTGCTCTTTGTGGACTCCATGGGCCAAATGGCTTGCCTCCAAACTGTAGGGATTCCGTGATTCCAGTCAGATTTTACGAACACATTACCACAGCATCTCAGATTTCCACAGCAAATTATATTCAAATCAGATTTTTCATTTGCTGACTAATTTGTCACTTTATTTGGTTTGAACCTTGTCATGTCTGTATGTTGATCCAACAGTCAAGCTGAATTTAATATAGGCAGAAAATGGGATGAGGTCCTACAAGCAGAATTTAGGGAGTTAGGAGCCAAGTTAAAAAGTAGGACCACAAAGGTAGTAATCTCAGGATTGCTACCAGTGCCACGTGCTAGTCAGTGCAGAAATGAAAGAATAGCCAGGATGAATGCATGGCTTGACAGATGGTGTCGGAGGGAGGGGTTCAGATTTTTGGGACATTGGAGCCCGTTCTGGGGAAGGTGGGACTATTACAAATTGGACGGTCTACACCTGAGCCGCACTGGAACCAATGTCCTTGGGGTGCTTTTGCTAATGCTGTGGGGGAGGCTTTAAACTAATGTGGCAGGGGTATGGGAACCAAATATTGCACAGAAAAGAAGTAGTAACGATAGCCTGTAGGGAACTCGATAATGAAGTCAGTGTGACTAAATGGAATAGTAGTCGGGGAGCAGATGATGAACACAAAGGGACAGGTGGTCTGAGGTGCATTTGTTTTAATGTGAGAAGTGTAGTAGATAAGGCAGATGAGCTTAGGGCTTGGATCGGTACCTGGAAGTATGATATTATTGCTATTACTGAGACTTGGTTGAGGGAAGGTCATGATTGGCAACTAGTTGTCCCAGGATATTGCTGCTTCAGGCGGGATAGAGAGGGAGGTAAAAGGCGTGAAGGAGTTGCAGTTCTGGTCAAAGAAGATATCACATCTGTCATGTCCCTCTCCTTGGTGAAGGAGGGCCCCATGGAGGACTCAAGCGGTGAGGCAATATGGGTAGAACTCAGAAATAGGAAGGATGCAGTAACAATGTTGGGGCTGTACCACAGGCCTCCCAACAGCGAGCGTGAGATAGAGGTACAAATATGTGAACAGATAATGGAAAGGTGTAGGAGAAACAGGGTGGTGGTGATGGGAGATTTTAATTTTCCCAACATTGACTGGGATTCACTCAGTGTTAGGGGTCAAGATGGAGCAGAATTTGTAAGGTGTGTCTAGGAGGGTTTTCTGGAGCAGTAAGTATGTAGTCCAACTCGGGAAGGGGCCATACTGGACCTGGTGTTGGGGAATGAACCCGGCCAGGTGGTTGATATTACAGTAGGGGACTACTTTGGAAATAGCGACCACAATTCCATAAATTTTACAATACTCATGGACAAGGTTGGGAGTGGTCCTAAAAGAAGAGTACTAAACTGGGGGAAGGCCGAGATTCGGAAGGATCTGAGGAATGTAGATTGGGAGAAACTGTTTGAAGGTAAATCCACATTTGATATGTGGGAGGCTTTTAAGGAGAGGTTGATTAGCGTGCAGGAGAGACATGTTCCCGTGAAAATGAGGAATAGAAATGGCAAGATTAAGGAACCATGGATGACAGGTGAAATTGTGAGACTAGCCAAGAGGAGAAAGGAAGCATACATGAGGTCTAGGCGACTGAAGACAGGCGAAGCTTCGCAAGAATATCAGGAATGTAGAGCGAATTTGAAACAAGGGATTAAGAGGGCTAAGAGAGGACATGAGATATTGCTGGCAAACATGGTTAAGGAAAATTCCAAAGCCTTTTATTCATATATAAAGAGCAAGAAGGTAACTAGAGAAAGGATTGGCTCACTTAAGGACGTAGAAGGAAAGTTAAGCGCTGAGTCAGAGAAAATGGGTGACATTCTTAACGAGTACTTTACATCGGTATTCATCAAGGAGAGGGGCATGACAGATGTTGAGGTTAGGGATAGATGTTTGCTTACTCGAGGTCAAGTTGACACAAGGAAGGAGGAAGTGTTGGGTATCCTAAAAGACATTAAGGTGGACACGTCCCCAGGTCCTGAATGGATCTATCCCAGGGTACTGAGGGAAGCAAGAGAGGAAATAGCTGGGGCCTTAACAGATATCTTTGCAGCATCCTTAGACACGGGTGAGGTCCCGGAGGACTGGAGACTTGCTAATGTTGTCCTCTTGTTTAAGAAGGGCAGCAAGGATAATCCAGGTAATTATCGACCGGTCAGCCTCACATCAGTGGTAGGGAAACTACTGAAGAAGATACTGAGGGATAGGATCTATTCCCATTTAGAAGAAAATGGGCTTATCAGTGGTAGGCAACATGGTTTTGTGCAAGGAAGGTCATGTCTTCCCAACTTAATAGATTTCTTTGAGTTCATGACAAAGTTGACTGATGAGGGAAAGGCTGTAGATGTCATATACATGGACTTCAGTAAGGCGTTTGATAAGGTTCCCCACAGCAGGCTGATGGAGAAAATGAAGTCACATGGGGTCCAGGGTGTGCTAGCTAGATGGATAAAAAACTGGCTGGGCAACAGGACACAGAGAGTACTCGTAGAAGGGAGTTTCTCAAATTGGAGACCTGTGACCAGTGATGTTCCACAGGGATCTGTGCTGGGGCCACTGTTGTTTGTGATATATGTAAATGATTTGGAGGAAGGTATAGGTGGTCTGATCAGCAAGTTTGCAGATGACACTAAGATTGGTGGAGTAGCAGATAGTGAGGGGGACTGTCAGAGATTACAGCAGAGTATAGATAGACTGGAGAGTTGGGCAGATAAATGGCAGATGGAGTTCAATCGCGCAAATGCGAGGTGATGCATTTTGGACGATCAAATTCAAGTGCGAACTATACAGTAAATGGAAAAGTCTCAGGGAAAATTGATGGACAGACAGATCTGGGTGTTCAGGTCCATTGTTCCCTGAAAATGACAATGCAGGTCAATAGGGTGGTCAAGAAGGCATATGGCATGTTTTCCTTCATTGGACGGGGCATTGAGTACAAGAGTTGGCAGGTCATGTTGCAGTTGTATAGGACTTTGGTTCGGCCACATTTGGAGTACTGTGTACTGTTCTGGTTGCCACATTACCAAAAGGATGTGGATGCTTTGGAGACGGTGCAGAGGCGGTTCACCAGGATGTTGCCTGGTATGGAGGGTGCTAGCTATAAAGAGAGGTTGAGTAGATTAGGATTATTTTCATTAGAAAGACGGAGGCTGAGGGGGGACCTGATTGAGGTCTACAAAATCATGAGGGGTATAGACAGGGTGGACAGGAAAAAGCTTTTTCCCAGAGTGGGGGACTCAATTACTCAGGGTCATGAGTTCAAAGTGAGAGGAGGAGAGTTTAAGGGAGATATGCGTGGAAAGTTCTTTACACAGAGGGTGGTGGGTGCCTGAAACACGTCGCCAGCGGAGGTGGTAGACGCAGACACATTAGCGTCTTTTAAGATATATTTGGGCAGGTACATGGATGGGTAGGGAGAAAATGGACACAGACTGTTAGAAAATAGATGACAGGTTAGACAGAGGATCTTGATCGGCGCAGCCTTGGAGGGCCGAAGGGCCTGTTCCTGTGCTGTAATTTTCTTTGTTCTTTGTTCTTTAACAGAGAAGGACAAGATACCTTCCAGTTTGTTCATACTAGAATCAGGAATATGTGAGTATTTGGCTGCTTTATGTAGAAGGAACATCACGCATGTCTAAATTCAAACAAACAAACAAATCATAGAAATACCTTAACCATTCCAGAGAAAGTAATTACTTATCATTCAGGAATGTGTGCAGCTCTTATGAAGGCCATCTAAATGCTCCCAGTGCAACCAACTGAACAAAACTACATTTTTAAAATCTAATCCTTGTGATTTATGCTGTTGTCAAATGACACATCTGCAAACAAAAACTGCTGAGCAGATTCCAACTACAGAGAACAGTGTTTACATTGACTGGCACCCAACTGGCTGGGACTGCCTTGCTCAGAAAAGACGCATGCTGTGCATGTCTGAAGGTGGCAGAGACAGAGATCGCTCTCCAGTGCTTAAAGATATATTTCAAACACATGCAGGAAGCTTGTGAGGTTGGGGAGTGGCATCCCTGCTATATCTAAACACTTAGAAAGTGCTCAGTGCATGGTATGGACTTCCTAAGCATTTTGTAAAGCTGGCTTGTCATCACATTGGGTTTGCACCAGACAGCAGTGAGACTGTGGAATTCTTTGCTACTGGAAACTGTTGAGGCCAAAACGCTGAATACTTTTAAGAAAGATGTAGATGTAATAGTTACGTCTAAAGAGATAAAAGGATGTGGGGTAAAACTGGCAACAGGGGACTGAGTTGGATGATCAGCCACAATCATATTGAATGGCAGAGCAGTCCTGAAGGGCTGAATGGCCTGCTCTCGTTCCTATATTTGATATTCCTTTGTAAATTGGTGGCAAAGTGAAAAGGATAGCCTTCTCTCTTAGAATTCACTCTTTGACTAATTAGGTTGGTCAGTTATACTCTGTGATTTGCATTGTCAATATTATATCATGTAAATCCTTAAAGACCACCCTGAAAATAAAACAACTGCTTAATTGAACCCAAACCAATTCTGTTCAACACAAGCATATTCCATCCACTGTGCCCTGTTCCTCAGTTGCCTTCCTGCATACACCATTCCTTGATGGAAACAAAACCATATTTAAAGTTACCACCCATACCCAGTCTATGGGCACCATCTTGCATCACCATTGGAGTGCCCACTTGCTGACCAGGCACTGCTTAGGCACAATTTTTTAGAAGGCCCACTGAGCCATAAGCCAATTGGTAACATGATCATTGGGCTTTCAAAAGACATCAAGAGCCTTGAGGGAAAGGGTCCCACCTCACTCTTGCACATAGCAGCACCACTGGGAGGGCTGTGGCTGATGCTGGAAGGACAGCCCCACCTTTAGAATCACAAAGGATGGATCAAGGCTACAAGTAAGTATTTGGAGCTGGGGGTTAATGGTTGGGGAGTGTGGAGACAGGGGCTACCAGGCAGGCTTGATGCTCACCAAGCTTCCATCTTTCAAATATCCAATGCCTGAGTACCTCAACTAGAGGTCAGTTATCTTTGACTGGGGGAGCTATGGTCCCATGCTCACACATGTGTGTTGGCCATACAAGTTGACCTGCAGTGCACATTGCATGTTGAGAAACCTATTGTAGCTTGCTTATTGCCAGAGGTGGTAGAATAGAGTCCTAATGTGCTGCTTAATTAGCCACTTAAAGGCCTCAGATGGGGTGCAGAGGGAGTGCAGTGGGAGGAATGTTGACCATCAGCCTTCAATTCTCCAATTTAACTCTGGCTGAAGCAAGAAGGTAGCAGGGTTCAGATATGGCACTACCCCCTGCCTGATTAAATGCCCTTCACACCTCAAAACTTGCCACCAGATCAGGCAGAAAATCATCTCAGACCCAACGTCTCTTACTTTGCAACAATGATTGCAAATTCAGAAATACTTCATTGGTTAAAAAGTGCTTTAGGCCTCCTGAGAGCATGGGAGGTGCTAAATAAATTCTAGTCCCTTTCCCAACCTTAATAAAATGAGTGCATGGTGATTCAGTGGTGAGCACTGCTGTCTCACAGCTCCAGCATGCTGGGTTTCCCATCATTGGGTGACTGTGTGGAGTTTGCACATCCTCCCCATGTCTGCGTGGGTTTACTCTGGGTGCGCTGGTTTCTTCTCACAGTCCAAAGATGTGCAGGTTAGGCAGACTAACCATGCTATATTGCCCATAACATCCAGTGATGTGCAGGTTAAATGGATTAGCCATGGGGAATGCAGTGGGGTGGGTCTGGGTGGGACACTCTTCAGCCTGCTTCCGCACTGAAGGGATTTTGTGAAAATTCAGTGGACTGAGTGCATTTTTTTCCAGATACAGCCAAGGAATAGATGCACCTTCCATATTTATCAAGAGCCAAAATGAATTACTAATTGACACCAATGCCTCATTAGTTGCTGAAACAATGCAAAATACTTGAACAATTTTCATTCAAGCAAACATGGATCCACTTTGCAGAAGCAGTGCCACACAGATGGAAATGCCAATCTCTTCTTCATTAAAGTTAGAATATTGACAAGACATCAGGAGAACTCACTGCTTTTCTTTGAATATTAAAACAGAGTCTTTCGTAGTTACTAATGGAGCTTTGATTTGACATTGCTTTCAAAGGATGGCCCCTCTGCTAATACAGCATTGCACTGGAGTACAACCTTAAACACAAAGAACAACTCAAATATTTATGTGACAGCTTCCTTACCAAAATAGTATTCATCAGCAAAAATGCTGTTGGGTGTAATATGAAGAATTTCCTGTGAGTGATGATATAAACATGGAAACATAGAAAATAAGAGTAGGAATAGCCTCTCAGCCCTTCCAACTGCTTCACCATGCAATATGCTCATGGCTGATCATCTAACTCAGTCCCCTGTTCCCACTTTCTGCTCATACCCTTTGATATTTTTAGCCCTAAGAACTATGTGTAACTCCTTCCTGAAACCATCCATTGTTTTGCCTCAACAGCTTTCCGTGGTGGTGAATCTCATAGGCTGCCACTATGTGGAAGAAGGAAATGTCTCCTTATCTCCATTCTTAATGCCTACCCTGTATTCTTAGACTGTGACCCCTGGTTCTGAACTGCCCAGTCATCGGGAGCATCCCTCCTGCATTTAGGTTTCTATGAAATTCTCCCCTAGACTCCAGTGAATATAGTCCCAATTGATCCAGTCCTCTTCACATGTCATTGCTGCCACCCCAGAAATCAATCTGTTAAATTTTCAGTGTACTCCCCCCATAGCCAGAACATCCTTCTTCAAAAAAAGACCAAAACTGCATGCAATACTCCAGTTAAGGTCTCACCACGGCCTATATAATTGCAGCAAGATAGCTCTGCTCCTGTTCTCAAATCCTCTTGCTATAACGGCCAACATACTATTTGCTGACTTCACTGCTTGCTGCACCTGCATGTTTGTCTTCAGCAACTGGTGTACAAGGGCACCCAGGTCTAATTTCACCTCCCCCTTTCCCAATCTATAATCATTCAGCAAACAATCTGCCTTCTTCCTGTTGTTGCTGCCTGTTTGTATAACCTCACTTTTATCCACATTATACTGCATCTGCTGATGGTGCTCGTGCTTAATTTGTTATTCAATTTATATAAACTAACATTAATTTTATGGTGCTTTCCTCTTCAAAGAGGAGGATTATGGGACTCTCTGGTTTGAGAACTGCACAGGTAGAATGAGCCTACTAGCTACTTGTAAAATTCCCTGGGTCTCCAGTCCGTATTGTGTCTTTCACCTCTATTATTGGTCGAGTATTACCATAAACTGTACTTTACTGCATGAGATTTTTGTTGATTCCTCCTGCACATGATTTTTCATCAAAATGGTGCAGCAGCCTTCCATGTGTATAAATATCTCCTTAAAAGTTCTGCTTTTCCATTCTCGATGCGCTAACAGAGTTCTTTAGCTTGGAATGAGATGCTTTGGTCCATTGTACCAAGGGTTCTGTTCAGCTTAGCTCTGTTTTCACATCCCCAGCTTCGAGTTTTTAGGCAATTTTCTCCTGAAATGTATTAGTGGCACCTCCGCACCATGCCATGGTCAAATAAATCTCTCCTGAAAGCAATTTTGCCAATTTACATTCTTTGGTTTCAGAAGTGAAAATGTTGGCGCTGGTGATTTTTCATCACTGACTTAGGTGCTTTTCCTAATTAACCTGTTGAGTGATGTTATGATACACCTCTGGAGCAGAACGGGCTTGAACCTCCTGGCTCAGAGATATGGACACTCCCGCAAGAGCCCCTTCATCCCTGACTTACCCTTGACCTGTTAAGTTTCAAAGTTTTGAAATTCCACCATTGCTGATTGCTAGTGGAATTTTACAGGGTCAATGGGAGATGACTAGTATGGACCAATTGATAGAAATGATTTTCTGGATGCTTTTTTGAGTACCCAATCTGAGTTATAAGTGATAGTTAGAAGAGAATAAATGAATATTAGAAATTAGGAGCAGGAGTCAGACGTTCATGCCTACTCCTTCTTTATACTTGATCATGTCCAAAGTTCTACCTCAATGCCATTTCCCTGCACTGTACCTTGATCACATGGCTATGCGGTTACAAAATCACAACCCATTAAGAGTGAGTCCTTTCAGCATGCAGAAATCTCATATCCCACTGCCTGAGAAATCATGACCTTGTTTTCATGCACTATGTGTTACGATCTGAAGAATAAATTGTGTCTTGGAGAAAGGTGTCTGAAGTTGAATCCACTTCTCACAGTATCACACCTGATTCAAACTAACAATTTGAAAATTCGTACTATTTCAACCCATCTCTCTTCTTGTACTCCACAGGTCACGGTCTCTCTTGACAATTTCCAGTCTCTTCAGTGCCAGCAAATCTCAGTTTTATAGCTGAACTTGTCTAAGAGAAAGACAAATGCAAATAGTAATAAATTACTGAATAAACTCAGCAGGTCTGGCAGAGCCTGTGGGCAGAAAAATAGAGTTAACATTTCAAGTCCAATGACTCTTCATCAGAACTAATAGCAGGAAAGATAGCGTGGTATTTATGCAAAAGATGGGGTGGAGGAAAGGAGGGGTGGCCAGATAGGTGGAAACGGAGCCCAGACAGAGAAACACATATGAAAGGTGTAGGCAGACGAGGTGATTATTGACAGTAAGCTCGGACAGAAGAGAAGATGAAGAAAGAATGATGCAAGTAGGAAAGAATGAGTTGGCTGTGCTAAAAGAGACCCATGACAGAACCAGACCTGGGTGTGGGGGTGGGTGAGAAAGATAGAAGTTCATAATCTGGCCCTAAAATTGTTGAACTCAATGTTGAACCCTGAAGGCTGCAGGGTCCCCAAACAGAAAATGAAATATTATTCTTTGAGCTTGTGCTGATCTTCACTGGAGCACTTGCAGCAGATCTGAGTCAGAAATGTTGTGATGGGAACAGGGTAGTGTGTTTAATGTGGGATGCTGCTGGAAGTTCAGGGTTATTTTTATAGGCAGACTGTAAGTGTTCTGCAAAGTGGTCGCCCAATTTGTGTTTTGTCTCCCCAATGTAGAGGAGGCCACATTGTGAGCAGCAGACGCAGCTGGCTGGATTGAGTTAAATACAGGTAAATTGCTGTTTTGCCTCGAAGGTGTGCCTGGAGCCTTGGATCGCGAGGAGGAAGGAAGTAAATGGGCAGATATTACACCAGTTCTGGGGAAGGGTCATCAGACCAGAAACATTAACTCCGTTTTCTCCTTCACAGATGCTGCCAGACCTGCTGAGATTTTCCAGCAACTCTATTTTTGTTCCTGATTTACAGAATCCGCAGTTCTTTTGGTTTTTAGATATTACACCTTCTGTAGTTGTTCAGGAAAGTACCATGGGGTGTGGGGAAGTGTTGGGAGGGAAGGAGGGGTGATTCAGAGTGTATCAGAGGGAGCTGTCCCTGCAGAGGGCTGACAAGGGAGGACAGGGGAATGTTTGTCTGGTAGTGGCATCCTGCTGGAGGTGGCAGTAATAGCAGCTTACAATGCTTTGGCTATTGAAGGTTGTGGGGTTGTAAGTGAGAATCAGGAGGACCCTACCTCAGTTGTGAGAGGGAAGAGAAGGAGTGAGGGCAGAAGTGTGGGAGATGGGTCAGACACAGCTAAGGGCCCTGTTAACCACAGAAGTGGGGAATCCTCAGTTGGACATTTCTGAGGATCCCCCTGTGGAGAGTGGTATCATCAAAACAGATGCAACAGGGACAGAGAAACTGGAAAAATGAGATGGAATCCTTACAGGCAGCAGGGCTTGTAATGGAAATCAGTGACCAGCCTATCTGCTTAAATTATATCTCCAGCATCTGCAGTTTTATGACATAGATGAAAATATAACTTGCTGTCTTTCAACTCCCAACCCGAACTCTTTTTCCTGTCATTTAATTCCTTGTCTACTGCTCACCATCTTTGATTAACTGATGCACTCACTCTCCTTCCACTATCCCATGTAAAAACCCATTGTGAACAGGCACAAATACACTGTTTCCCAGACATTATTGGCATGTATGACTGCTATATCACTCACACAAAAGTCAAAATAAAACTCAGCAGGTCTGGCAATATCTATGATGAGAAAGCAAAGTTAAACGCTTCAAGTACCATTTTTGTAGAAGCGTTACTGGACCTGAAACATTAACTCTGCTTTCTCTCTGCAAGTACTGCCAGACCTACTGAGTTTCTTCAGCAATTTCTGCTTTAGTTTCAGATCTTCAGCATCTATAGTTTTTTGCTTTATTTTGTTTCGTTATTCACTTTGTTCCCATTATTCTCAACACTCATTACAGGCCTTAAAAAAAAATCACCAGCATCCTAATTTGAGCAGCACAGTGGCTCAATGGTTTGTACTGCTGCTCCCCAACACCAGGGACCCGGGTTCAATTCCCAGCCTCAGGTGACAGTCTATAGAGTTTGCATGTTCCTCCCACGTCTGTGTGGGCTTTCTCCCAAAGATATGCAGCTTAGGTGGATTAGCCGTACTAAATTGCTCCATAGTGTCCCAGTATGTGCAGGCTGGGTGGGTTAGTCATGGGCAATTCACGGGCAGGGTGGGATACTCTTCTGAGGGTTAGTTTAAATGTAATGGGCCAAAAGGCCTGCTTCCACACTCTAGGGATTCTATGATTCTAAAATGGATAATATGTTGATGAATAATAGTCACAAAAGCAATTAAGTTGAAGAAGATCATCATGCCTAAACAATACAAAGCCATTGCCACATTTAGGTACTTCTCAAATGAAGATAATGTCTTGATCACGTCAACCTTTCTTGGACTTCCAACTCTCATTCTCTTTCTACATGCAGAAATGCCTTTCAGTGTGGTTCCATATTTACTTTCTCTGCTCTACTGTATTTTACATGTCAGGAGAAAGTTCCCACTTCCCCATTTGTCATTGTGGCTGTAAAACCCTTGCCAGTAAATGAGATTTAATAAGGAAATTATGCATCACAGCACGTGTGTAATTTAGCAACTGGATAAGCTTTGCCTATTAACAAGACCAAGGTCTAACAGTGCTGAGGAAGAGCTGCGTTATTGGGGATGCTGTCTTTCCGTTAAGAAAATAAAATGAAATCTCATCTGTTTGAGTGCAAGTTGATGAAATTAATCAAAGGCACAGGGTTACGCCTGGAATTCTGACCAGGATTCTGCCACATTGTCAGTGTTTCTGGATTCATATATAGATCACTTCTGGTAAAGATAGCTGATTTCCTTCCCTAAAGGACATTCATGAACCAGATTTTGACAACAATCAAAAGCCATTAGTGATGTCAGATTGCGTTTGGATTCTAATTTAATAAAGATGCTATGGGGAGATTTGAACCTGTGTTCCCAGAACTTTATCCTGGGGTGCTGCATTACTAATTGACTGACATTACTGTTATTACACGATAGCCTTTATTGTCAGCTGAGTATCAGTAACTACTTGTCAAATTAATTCATCAACTGGAGCATGCTTTAGAAAGATTCGAAGAGTGTGATAAGGCATTCATTAGATGGCTCCTTAATACATGCAGGAACTCACACAGATTAATTGATTAATTTAAAACTGTGTCAACCGCACTGTGCAATGTTCTTGTTGTGAAATGCCCTCTTGAAATATATCCTCGAGATATCTACCTTCAAACCTTTCTCCGTCATCAAATCTTGTGGGGCAAGGAGAAGTGCTTTTGCATCTCAGAAAGAAGCACCATGTCTGAGTCCCACCCCAGGATTTGTTGGCCAAGGACGTTGTGCTCAAACAGGTAGACATCCAACCTGCAAAAACTTTCAAAGCGCTTGCAATGACACTTCACAATTTTGTTGACTCTTTCCAATTTCTATAGATGCACCGTAGAAAGCATCCTGTCCAGATACATGAGGCCAAGCAGGATCTTAGGAGCACAAAGATGCTGCTTGGCCTGCTGTGTTCATCCAGCTTCACACTTTATTATCTTGGATTCTCCAGCATCTGCAGTTCCCATTATCTCTGTCCGGATACATCACAGGTAGGTAAGGCAACTGCTCTGCCCAAGACAGCAAGAAATTACAGAGATTTGTGATGCAGCCCAGTCCATCACAGAAACCAGCGTTCTTTCTATTGATTCCATCTATGCCTCCCACTGCCTTGAGAAAGCAGCCAACATTATCAAAGTCCCCTCCCATCCCGGTTTTACTCTCTTCTACCCTCTTCCAGAAAGACACATAAATTTGAAAACACTTTCCAACAGATTTAAGGACAGCTTCTTCTCCACTATTATTGGACTTATGAATGGACCTCTCATCCATTAAAATCGATATTTCTTGGCACCTTCTTTTAGCTGTAACATTATATTCTGCATTCTGCTCAATTACGCTGATGTACTTATGTAAGGCATGATTTGTCGAGATAGCACGCAAAACAATGCTTTTCATTATATCTCAGTACATGCAACAATAATAAATCAAATCAAAAAATCAAACATTGCATGCCAGTAGGAATTGTGAAGGGTGTGAATGTCAGAGCATCTACCATCACTATCCACAGCTCTTGGTTACAATGTGCACATTGCAACAACAACTTGGGCTCTTTGGGGACCAGGTTGGCTGAATGACCGGTTCAGATCAGATAGTGCCTGAAATAACTCCACAGAGGCTGGTATTCCATTACCAAGTCACTCGTTATTTGCAAGTGGAGAGTCCTTGACACTGATCCAAATCCCTCTGAGCCAGGCCTCAGAGTGAATAGGATATCTGACACTCAAATTCTTATCTGTCAGCCAGGGCTCCCTGGTTGGACCAATCAGGGAACTAATATTCCATGAGCAACAAAAAACAAAGTTGCTGGAAAAGCTCAGCAGGTCTGGCAGCATCTCTGAGGTAGAAAACACAGTTAATGTTTCAGGTCTGGTGACCCTGAGGTCCAGGTGGTTGACCTTGTTACAATCACTATAGTGCCAACAGCACAGAGTTCATCTCCATCACAGCTGAATGGATTCAGGGCTTACTCCCTCATTCTACCCATAGTGGAGGCTGAGAAATCAAGAGAAAGAAAAAAAACTCCTCTGTAGTTTTGGAAAGGGGGTGAAGATGTGCTACTGTTCTCTCTGAGTTGCTCGAGCAACATGTACTTTTACATCTGTGAGACTATGGATAATGATGGTGGAGACCACAGCAATTCAGACACCTGAATACACTGAAAAACATACAAAACCTGGAGAAATTACTAGGCCTCAATATCTCACAAAATATGCTGGGATGCTGCATTTTGCATGGCAAAGAAACCCCTTAGTTGTATTAGATCCGCTATAGAATTCTTCTGTGAGTCGCCCTGGCAGCATAAGTAATTTGGCCTTCTTTGTTTGAGAGAATGATTTAGATTTTGCAGCTTATTTCTTTTATGGTACTTTTCTGGAGTGGCTGGTGAGGATAATTTAGCACTTTACATTGCATTGTCATTACTTTGGCATATTCTCTTATTTGTCATATGTTTTCAAGGTGACAGAACAACTCATGATAAACCAAGGGAGAACCAGAAGGAGCAGATAAGGATGTCAGAAACTGTGGATATATGAAAGACAATTACTAGCCTGCTGCATTTGCTCTCTCAGGTACAAATTAAAAATAGATTTATTCACTTGTAATAGGAAGAAATGGTCAATTCTTCTAAAATATGTCAGTTTGGGACAAGAGACCCAAACATTTTGCATACACCATTTCTTTACATCACAGAGACTTTTTCTTTATAGAAGTATTGCATGACTTATTTGGATTCTAGCCATGTATTTAAAAGGACAATGGGAGGCTGTGTTATAGTGGTAATCCAGAATCTCAGGAAGACATGTTGAGGTGCAAAGGTAGTGTCTTTCTGGACCAGGAGGCCTGGGTTCAAGTCCAAGAAGGTCTAAACGTGTGTAATCATTATTTTCCAACCCTTTTTGTCTATAAGTGAGTCATGTCAGGCTGAAAGTGTTAATTCTGGCTTTTTTATTCAGAGGTGCTATCAGATAGCGGCGATGGGGCTGGCAGTGTGTAGCTCCTGAGCGCAGGGCTTGGCAGCTCATGGTTCATGTGGTGGATTCTGAAGCTGAAGACTTTCTGAAGAAGGGTCCTAACCTGAAACATCAGCTTTCCTGCTCCTCTGATGCTGCCTGGCCTACTGTGTTCCTCCAGCTCCACACTGTGTTATTTCATTATTCAGGACTATTGTTTCGTTTCATCCTTCTTCCCTTTTCTATTTCTTTTCTGGACACCTTGTAACCAGGGATATTTAACACCCAATCCCATCCCTTATTAAACCAGGTCTCTATTTATGTCACAATATCATAATCCCACATGACAATCAGTGCCTGGAACCCCCCAAACTTAATCATTTTACTCTGCCTAACCATACAAGCAATGTAACCCTGTTTAGACTTTCTATCCTACTTTGACTCCACCTGTTAACTTTCTGTTTTCTATTCTAGTGCTATCTCTGCTTTTCAGCATGCTGGCATTACTCTCGGGTATTCCCTCCTAAATCCTGTGTCCCTACTGAGTTAACCCTCAACAACAACACGAGCAAACCACCTCCACTAGGAACTTGGTTGCTGTTCTGTTCGGGTACATCTCCTTTGGTTTGTACAGTGATATCTCCCCAGAGTCAGTCCCAGTGTCGTAGAACTCTAAGGCCCTCCCTCCTGCACTACCTTTCCTGCCACACGTTCATTGTCCTATGTCTGCTCTCACTTGTGCAAGGCACTGGAGACTACTACCTTTGATGTGCTGCTTGCTAATTCTCGACCTAGCTCCCCAGACTCTGATTTCAGGCCACATTCCTTCTTCCTAGCTATGTTGCTGATTCTCATGCGGAGTACAGCATCTGGCTTTACGCACAAAAATATCCTGCAGCTGCTCTGTGACATTCTTGACCTTAGCACCAGGGAAGCGACATATCATCAAACCAAAGCAACAGAAATGCCTGTCTGCCTCTGTAATGCCTGTCAGTACTGAGAGCACTCATCTTCATTCCCTCCAGTGCAACTGGGCCACCGGAAGTCACCTCTTGGTGCACTGTTTCAAGGAACTTTCATCCTTGCCAGTATCCAGAATGGAAAATTACTTCGCAAGAAGTATTCCTACTCTACTTGCGTGATATTTTGGACTGTCTTCACTCTCTGCCTCCTTGCCCTGAAGCTGTGGTGTGACTACCTCCCTGAGCATGTTATCCATGGCTCTCTGCCTCATGGACACACCTAAGTGACTCCAGCTGCCACGTTGAATTCTGAAATATAGCTCAAGCTTGTATAGCTGCTGCCACACAAAGTGTCCCCAAATCCTCCCCCTTGTCAGACATCCCACTTAGCCAAGCTGCCCTGCCATTTCTCTAAGTTTACTTTTACCTTAGATTAACTTTAGTTTAGCTTGGGCTTGACTCAGTTCTGAAGAAGGGCCACTAGACTTCATAGAGTCATAGTCATGGAGTCATGCAGCGTGGAAACACACACTTTGGTCCAGCCAGTCCACAACTAACATAATCCCAGACTAAGCTAATCCTATATTTCTGCTCCTGGCCCATATCCCTCCAAACCTTTCCTGTTCATGTACTTATCCAAATGTCTTTTGAATGTTGTAATTGTAGCCACAGCTACCATTTCCTCAAGAAGTTCATTCCACACACAATCTGCCCTATGTTTAAAAAAAAATTGCCCCTCGTGTCTTATTTAAATCCATTTCCTCTCACCTCAAAAATGTGACCCCTAGTTTTGAAATCACTCATCCTCGGAAAAGGGTACCTACTATTAACCCTTTCTGTACCCCTTATGATTTTATAAACCTCTATCAGTTTGTCTCTCAACCTCCTACACTCCAGTGAAAAAAGGTCCCAGATTATCCAGCCTTTCTTTATACCTCAAACCTTCTATACCCGACAAAATCCTAATAAATCTCTTCTGAATTCTCTCCAGCTTAATAATATCCTTCGTATAAACACTAACTGTTTTCTCTCCACAGATGCTGCCAGACCTGTTGAGTTTCTCCAGCACTTTCAGTTTGTTGGCATCCGCAGTTCTTTGTATTATTTACTTACTTTAATTTTACTTTAGCTTTAATTCAACTTACCTTGGTGTAACATTACTCACTTAAACTTACTTTTACTTTACTTTTGCACTGTTTACTATAAATGGGAGCTTATTAAATAACAAAGATTCTTCACCCTTGCTCAAAATCGGCTCCTTCCCTTGGGTTATAAATCCTTACTTACCCTGTACTAGTCTGGGGTGGTATGGTGGCTCAGCAGTTAGCACTGCTGCCTCACAATGCTGGGGACATGGTTTCAATTCTGCCCTTAGTGACTGCCTGTGTGGAGATAGCACATTCTCCCCTGTCTCCATGGATTTCCTTTGGGTGGCTCTGGTTTCCTCCCACAGTCCAAGATGTGCAGGTTAGTGGATTGTCCATGCTAAGTTGCCCGTAGTGTCCAGGGATGTGCAGCCAAGTGGATCAGCCACACGAAATGTAGGGTTACAGGGATAGGGTAGGAGGCTGGGGCTGGGTCTGGTTGGGATGCTCTTCGAAGGGTCAGTGTGGACTCAATGGGCTGGATGTCTTGCACTCACACTGTAGGGATTCTATGATCCTAGTTAAGAAGTTTCCAGCTTTCGGATCGGAAATTGGCTTGCTGAAAGAAGACAGAGGGTGGTAGTCAATGGGAAATGTTCATCCTGGAGACCAGTTACTAGTGGTGTACCGCAAGGTTCGGTGTTGGGTCCACTGCCGTTTGTCATTTTTATAAATGACCTGGATGAGGGCGTAGAAGGATGGGTTAGTAAATTTGCAGACGACACTAAGGTCGGTGGAGTTGTAGATAGTGACGAAGGATGCTGTAGGTTGCAGAGAGACATAGATAAGCTGCAGAGCTGGGCTGAGAGGTGGCAAATGGAGTTTAATGCAGGCAAGTGTGAGGTGATGCACTTTGGTAGGAGTAACCAGAAGGCAACGTATAGGGCTAATGGTAAGACTCTTAGCAGTGTAGATGAGCAGAGAGATCTCGGTGTCCACAAATCCTTGAAAGTTGCCACCCAGGTTGACAGGGCTGTTAAGAAGGCACACAGTGTTTTAGCTTTTATTAATAGAGGGATCGAGTTTCGGAACCAAGAGGTTATGGTGAAGCTGTACAAAACTCTGGTGCGGCCACACTTGGAGTATTTTGTACAGTTCTGGTCACCACATTATAAGAAGGATGTGGAAGCTTTGGAAAGAGTGCAGAGGAGATTTACTAGGATGTTGCCTGGTATACAGGGAAGGTCTTACGAGGAAAGGCTGAGGGACTGGAGGCTGTTTTCATTAGAGAGAAGAAGGTTGAGAGGTGACTTAATTGAAACATATAAAATAATCAGAGGGTTAGATAGGGTGGATAGGGAGAGCCTTTTTCCTAGGAAGGTGACGGCGAGCACGAGGGGGCATAACTTTAAATTGAGGGGTGAAAGATATAGGACAGATGTCAGAGGTAGTTTCTTTACTCAGAGAGTAGTAAGGGAATGGAACGCTTTGCCTGCAACGGTAGTAGATTCGCCAACTTTAGGTACATTTAAGTCGTCATTGGACAAGCATATGGACGTACATGGAATAGTGTAAGTTACATGTGCTTGAGATCGGTATGACAGGTCGGCACAACATCGAGGGCCGAAGGACCTGTACTGTGCTGTAATGTTCTATGTTCTAAATACAGTCCTGAACAAGCAGATGCTCAAAAACCACAATTTTCCTGTGATGTCAATGTCAACATGTTTCTCTGCTGCAGTGTCATGTTCTGGAGGCTTTCTGCCTCTGATCCTGAACCCAAGTCTGGCCTGCTTTGGGAAAAGGTGCAAGGCTTCACTGAAATGAAAATAAGCAAATCGAAGAGCTTGATTCAAGGAGAAAATGACACAAGTCCTGACTGATAGTGAAAACAGCACTGAAAAGGAAAAATAAACAAAAATCTGTGGATGATGAAACCCAAAACAAAAACAGACATTGCTGGGGAAGCTCAGCAGGTCTGGCAGTTTCTGTGGAGAGAGAAAGCAGAGGTAACATTTCAAGTCCAGTGACCCTTCTTCAGAATGATTAAAATGATGGTCAGTTGCTGATGCTGCTTTGCTGTACTCTTGTCATTTTAACATCAGCATTTTCACAACTCTCAGGCCTCTTGCATGTTAAGTCATTATCTCTCCAATTGCTGCCAGTGCTTAATACTATGTTAGATATTAAAGCTCTTTTATTAAAGAAATCTGATACAGATAACGTATTTGATTAATCATCACGATACATAAATGTATGAACTAGACCATTTGATCATGTGAGTCTGCTCCAGCATTCAGTAACTCAGCCTCTTGATCCATTTTCTCTCCCTACCCTTCAATCCCTTTAGCTGTAAGAACAATATCTAACTCCTTCTTGAAAGCATTTAATGCTTTGGCCTCAACCTTCTCTGTGGCAGAGAATTCCACAGACTCACCACTCTCTAGGGGTAGAAATTTCTACTCATCTCGGTCCTAAATGGCCTAACCTGTATCCTTAGACTGCAACTCCTGGTTCTAGACTCCCCAGTCATTAGGGACACCCTTCCTGTGTTTATCCTATCCTATTCTGTCAAAATGTGATAATGACCAGATACTCTGTTCTGATGATTACTGGTTGAATAATAAATATTGAACCATATTTTGGAGGGAACTTCACTCCATTCTTTATAAGGTAGTGCTAAGGGGCCTTATACATCTAAATGAGGGGGGTGGGTGGGGCTGGGTTCATGGATTTCAGTTTAACACCTCGCTGGAAAGACAGGTCTCCTGATAGCGCTATTGTCTTTCAGTATCCTGTTGGAGTATCCTTGTGGTTTTTGCCCTCAAGTCTGGCGTGGGGCTGACTGAATCTAAACCAGGGTCAACACTTCGCAGAGAACGTCGATTGGAAATGAGTAAAGAAAGGGGACTTGGAAAACTAGTGGTACACGATGGGATGGAAGGCAGAATATAGGGGTGAAATGGGAGGGACGCACTCACACCATGGATGGATTAGAGGATGAGAAGGAAGGTTTTAGAAAGTGATGCAAATGAGTGACTGGAACCCAATTTCGGTCACCAAGGAAGGATGGGTGATAGTTGAGTGGAGTACATGTTAGGGTCTTGGCAGCTGAGCCCTGAATGAATTGGGCACTCATGTGTGGCAGTGCTTGGATTTTCAACAAGATGAGTATCAAATCTTCAAGCTTTGAGGTGATAAATGCATGGATCAAAATTCTAATTGTCGTGGAATAAGATAGGAGTGGAGGCGAGTAAAGACGAAGGTATACTGTCTTAGCAATGATTTAGTTGTCTGAGACTTGAGCCTGAGCTAAAGGTTGACTATGAGGATGTATGCTATCATGGTTGAATTTGGTCATCCATTGAATGAGGGCGAATTGGTCAGTGAGACACGATTGTGCAGGTTTTACAAGAGAGCAGAATCAGTGTACTGTTAGTTTTTGCCAATGTTTTGAGGTATGTAGCCTTAGACCGCTCACAAGTTGTCACACCAGCATAAATGTCTGGAGCGAAATGTCAAAGAGGATTCTGGTTCAAATTGCACCAAAATGAAATGCAAAAGGACTCAACCTGTGAAAACATTATTGAAACTGAAAGTCCTGGAGAAACTCAATAAACCTGGCAGCATGAGAGAGAAACAGCGCTAACGTTTTGAGTTCAATATGACTCTCACTCAGAACTGGCTGTATTTTGGAAGCGTGGATAACTAGAACATAGATAATGGACATTTTACCAAGCTATGAAAAGAAAAATGTAATACTTTTTCAAACAGTCTAAATTTAACTTAAATGACTATGTCACATCCATGGTGTTACAGAAGTTTTATCTCAAATTGACGACATTCCAATACATTCATTGACAGGATGCGAGCCATTTCAACTGAGTCGTCTAATCACTCAGTATTATTTCCTGGACGTTACTTCCTCAAAGTAAAACGTTTGTCAGTGATGAGTTTATGACATGTAGTGTAATACTTCACAGTGCAATCCAATGTCGCAAGACCAGATAGTACATTTAGTTCTGTGTGCTTTGGTGGCATTTTATGCCTGAAATAATAGATATGGTATCAGCCTGATTTTGTAATTTACCAAGACAAATTGGTCTCATATGCCCATTATTTAACCAGTAATGTGATACAAAATCAAATTTAAAATTAGCATGGCAATGCTAATGGCAAGCCAGAAGACATTTTAACTTGAAGTCGACCATACCTATATTGTCCATCCTCGCTATTGTTTAAAATCCATTTAAATTAATTGTGTACTGCACTTTTTGAAGCATAAACTGCCTTTACTTTAATTTTAGTACTTCTCTTCCTGTCACTTCTGTTTGTGGCATCTACCATTTATCTTCTGTTCTCCCCTTCACCCCAACATATTGCTTCCTATTCAGAACAAACTTGTCAGCTGATAAGAAACTGTTCAAAAATGCCTCTCAAAAATCTATAGGGAGAGAGAGGGAGTGGAAAATGAAAAATTGAAATGTGGTTGTGAGGGGGGAGCTAATTACATTCAAAACCATTTGTAACCAATGCAACTACGCAACCTCCCAGCTGGTTTGCAGAGCTCATTCCCTGTTGTAAGCACATGTTTGACCACACTTTCCACTTAAACAGTCAACACATTCTTGCCCATTAAAGTTCAGTTACCAAAAACCCAACCATTAATGTGCCTGAATTTATTGGGAACAAAAGGTTAGAATTCAAATTTATTTTATAAATATGTCATTATTCTTGATGAAAGTATTAATATTAATGTGAACCAAGACACCAAGAATGTGCTGACTCGATAAACGGAAAGTGTGGTCAAAAATGGTCTACAAACCAGCTGGGAGGTTTGGCAGTTACATTGGTCCTTGCTTCTAGCAGATGCTCCAAAAAACGTAAAAAAAAAAGGTGCAGGAGGTGGCCATTCAGCCCTTGAAGCCTGTGGCATCGTTCAATATGATCATGGCTGGTCATGCAATTTCAGTATACTCCCGCTGTTTCTCCATAACCCTTAATCCCTTTATCCGAAAGGGCCACGTCCAGCTCCCTCGTGAATATATCTAATAAACTGGCTCCAATGGCTTCCTGTGGCTGAGAACTCCACAGGTTCACAACTGCCTGAGTGAAGAAATTCTTCCTCACCTCAGTCCTGAATGGCTCACCCCTTATTCTTAGGCTGTGACCCCCTAGATCTGGACTTCCCCAGCATCGGGAATATTCTTCCTGCAGCGATCTTGTCCTGTCCCATCAGAATTTTATATGTTTCAATGATATCTGCACCCTCCCACTACCGTCATTCTTGTAAATTGCAGTGAGTGCAAGTCCAGTCAATTCAAAAATCCAGTAATTTGCCTGCATCACAAGAATGCTCCACTGGGGCCTGCAAAGTTCAATCCAGTCCTGTCCAGACCATCCATCTTCCCCACATCAAGGACCCAAAGACCTCCTGTCCTCCACACTCACCTGACAGCTGACAGTTTTTTTTTTCCTGCACACTGTACCCCTGGAACAAACAATGAATGGCCTGGCCTCATATTAATGAACCTGATAGATAAAACTGCTATAGCCCTATGTCACTCTAGCCAGGCAGAAAACTGACTGAAACTAGTGGTTTCCTGATGGACACCTGCTAGCAGTTCTCACCATTACCTTCCCCAACCAACTGTTTCAATGTCCATTCAGTCAGTAGCTTTTAAATGGGAAACAAGATCAAAGAGTGACACAATTAATGAGAGAAATGTCTTCTTGTAGGGCCTAATTGTAGCTATGGATGTGAATATTTTTTGAGTGAGTTAAAATTTACCTTGTATTGTCTAGGTTTATATAAATATAAATGTAAAGTCTCTGTACTGATGTGTGGCACAGCGGTTAGCTCTGCTGCCTCACAGCACCAGGGATCTAGGTTCGATTCTAGCCTTGGGTGTCTGTCTGTGTGGAGTTTGCACATTCTCCCCTTGTCTGCAGTTTCCTCTGGGTGCTCCGGTTTTCTCCCACAGTCCAAAGATGTGCAGGTTAGGATAATTGGCCATGCTAAATTGCCCATGGTGTTCAGAGATGTGTAGCCAAGGTGGGTTATAGGGGAATGGGTCTGGATGGGATGCACTGAAGTTCGGTGTGGACTTGTTGGGCCAAAGAGCCCGTTTCCACACTGTAAGGATTCTAAATAAAATGTGCACACTCATTAGAGGAAGAGGTGACAGGTGGTGGTTTAACCTGAGGGACACCATGCGTCAGGTGAAGGGAGAGTGTAGAAAGGAAACTCCTTCATGTGAGTTTGCTCGCTGAGCTGGAAGGTTAGTTTTCAGACGTTTCGTCACCATTCTAGGTAACATCATCAGTGAGCCTCCGACGAAGCGCTGGTGTTATGTCCCGCTTTCTATTTATCTGGTTAGGTTTCCTTGGGTTGGTGATGTCATTTCCTGTTCTTTTTCTCAGGGGATGGTAGATTGGCTCCAAATCAATGTGTTTGTTGGTGGAATTTCGGTTGGAATGCCATACTTCTAGGAATTCTTGTGCATGTCTCTGTTTGGCTTGTCCTAGGATGGATGTGTGGTCCTAATCAAAGTGGTGTCCTTCCTTATCTGTATGTAAGAATACGAGTGATAAAACAGCAGCTAATGAACTTAAAAGACCCTATACAGACAACAAATAAAACGAACGTCATCTACAAAATACCTTGCAAGAACTGTGACAAACACTACATTGGGCAAACTGGCAGAAAGCTAGCCACCAGGATACATGAACATCAACTAGCCACAAAACGACATGACCCACTATCACTCGTATCCTTACATACAGATAAGGAAGGACACCACTTTGATTGGGACAACACATCCATCCTAGGACAAGCCAAACAGAGACACGCACGAGAATTCCTAGAAGCATGGCATTCCAACCGGAATTCCATCAACAAACACATTGATTTGGAGCCAATCTACCATCCCCTGAGAAAAAGAACAGGAAATGACATCACCAACGCAAGGAAACCTAACCAGATAAATAGAAAGCGGGACATAACACCAGTGCTCCGTTGGAGGCTCACTGATGATGTTACCTAGAATGGTGACGAAACGTCTGAAAACTAACCTTCCAGCTCAGCGAGCAAACTCACATCCAGAACCTCAACCTGAGCTACAAATCTTCTCAAAACTCGCCAAAAACTCCTTCATGTTAATCTTAGCCAGTGTTGGAGTTGAACCCACAATGTTGGTATCACTCTTCGTTGCAAGCCAGACATCCAGCCAACCTCTCTTTCTTGCATAATAATTACTGGTGCCTAGGTTAAAAGTATGAGCCTACAATATTGAAAGTTTTGTGTTCATTTGTCTGAAGTGCCACAATCAAAAGTAGCATGCCTGAAAATCTCATGTCCAATGTCAGATCTCAAAATCTTCATGCCCACTTCCTATGCGCCCTCAAATCATGAAAGCAAGTGTGCTCAGTAATATATAGATAATAATATTGACTCTAATAATCTGCCATTAATTAAGTGTCCAATAGGTGAAGAAAAATAAAGAAGAAGGAGCAAAGTGTATCATTAAGGAATGAGCAGCCAGTGGAAAACTGGGCAATGAAACCTTGCAGATATAACGCAGTGTGGAGCTGGGGGAACGCGGCAGGCCAGGCAGCATCAGAGGAGCAGGAAAGTTAACGTTTCAGGTCAGGAACCTTCTTCAGAAATGGGGACGGGGAAGGGAGCTCAAAAACATGTAGAGAGTGGAAGGATGGGGACAGGGAAGTTAGGTGGGATGGTGATAGGTGAATGCAGGAAGGGAGCAGTAGGGATTGGTCAGTGAGTTGGGAGGAGTGGATAGGTGGGAGAGAAGATGGATGGATTGTGTCAGGTCAAGGAGGCAGGGTTGAGAGGGAAGGTTGGACATGGGATGAGGCCGGGGGTGGTAAAGTCCACATTGAGACCATTGGGTTGTAGGCTCCTGAGGTAGAATATGAGGGGCTGTTCCTGCAGTTTCCAGGTGGTGTCATTGTGAGTGGAGGAGGCCCTGGATGGACATGTCACCCAGGGAATGGGAGGGGGAATTGAAGTGGCTTGCAACTGGAAGGTATTATCATTTGTAGGGTGCTCTACAAAGCAGTCTCCGAGCATCCACTTGGTCTCACCGATGTAGAGGAGACCACAACTGGAGCAGCGGATACAGTAGACCACATTAGTGGATTCGCAGGTGAACATCTGTCTGATGGGAAAGGTTTGTTTGATGCCTTGGGTGGAGGTGACGGGGAGGTGTAGGGGCAAGTGTAGCATTTCCTGTGGTTGTAGAGAAAGGTGGTGAGGGTGGTGGGGTTATTTGGGAGTGTGGAGCGGACAAGGGAGTCGCAGGCAGAGTGGTCCCTCTGAAAGGCAGATAGGGGTGGGAAGAGAAATATATCTTTGGTTGATGGTGCTGGAGAAAATAGCAGAAAATAATATGTTGGATATGGAGGTTGGAGGGGTCATATGTGAGGACAAGGGGGTTCCATCTTTGTTTTTGTTGGGAGGAGGGGATGTGAGGGCAGAGGTGTGGGAAATGCAGGGGATGTGGTTAAAAGCATTTTTGACCACCAAAAGGGTGGAAGGACTGTAACTTCCCTACAGCAGCACCTCATATTCTGCCTGAGGAGCCTACAGACCATTGGCCTAAACATGGGTTTTACCAGTTTCAAAATCTCCCCATCCCCAGGCTTATCCCATGACCAACACACCCTCTCATCCCCTTCCTCCTTGAGCCGACACAACACATTTTAAATAGAAGCACTGCAGCAAGCTGTCAATACTACAGGGGAGGGTTGAAAGGTCAATGATCGAGGAGAATGTTGTGCAGCTGCGGTGCCAATCACTCAATGTCCAAATTGTTGTGGCAACATACACATTCTAGCTTAATGTTGCAGCATGGCGCTCTGGTTACTGATGATAGAGGCTCAAACATATTTTCCATCCTATGCTGACCAGTGATCCCTCCCACTCTCACAACTCACTTTGGCACAAAACAGAAAGTTGATACTTGACATTGGCTAGACATGTTAGGAGTAAATAACATTAATGGACTGCCTTAATGTCAAGCATTTTTGCACAATACCATTCCGAAACAGGATGCAGCTGCATTTAGCAATCTCACAGCAAACCACTAATTGGTAAGCCAACAGAGAGCTCACCACCAGAAGCAGGTGATTTTAGCGCAACTAAATGATGATTATTGAGTACAGCATGCCAGTCTCACCAATATGGAGAGGAGGACAGTACTGAGTAATAAGCAAATAGGCTCAATACCATCACATCCATTGTCTCACATGCAAAACTAAGATGGCAACGGTGAAGGGTGCTTCAGCTGGAGCTCGTCCACTCCATCCATTTTTTTGTCTCTATTTTCCTCTTTTATGTTTTTTTTAATCCTCTCTTCTTCAGTTTGGCCGCTTCCTGAAGTCCCAACCTCAGCGCAGACTCGAAATCTTGGCCTCAACAGGGATCCGGCCAGGCCTCCTCTCGGCCTGGCATGACAGTCTGCCGGCCAAGGTGTCCTCTCGGTGGCTCAGCGTAGTGGTCTCTCATTTTGGCGTGGGGGTCTGTCAGTGGCCCATGGCAAGCCTTTGGCCCAGTATAGATCTCTGGATCAAGGCGAAAGACCATAAGACCATAAGACATAGGAGTGAAAGTAAGATCATTAGGCCCATTGAGTCCACTCCGCTATTTAAATCATGGCTGATGGGCATTTCAACTCCATTTCCCTGCACTCTCCCCGTAGCCCTTGATTCCTTGTGAAATCAAGAATTTATCGATCTCTGCCTTGAAGGCATTTAACGTCCCGGCCTTTACGGCGCTCTGTGGCAATGAATTCCACAGGCCTACCACTCTCTGGTTGAAGAAATGTCTCCTCATTTCCGTTTTAAATTTACCCCCTCTAATTCTAAGGCTGTGCCCACGGGTCTTAGTCTCCCCACCTAACGGAAACAACTTCCCAGTGTCCACACCTTCTAAGCCATACATTATCTTGTAAGTTTCTATTAGGTCTCCCCTCAACTTTCTAAACTCCAATGAATACAATCCCAGGATCCTTAGCCGTTCATCGTACATTAAACCTACCGTTCCAGGGATCATACATGTGAATCTCCGTTGGACACGCTCCAGTGCCAGTATGTCCTTCCTGAGGTGTGGGGCCCAAAATTAGACTCAGTAATCTAAATGGGGCCTAACTAGAGCTTTGTAAGGTGAAAGCAGAGCGATCTCCCAGCCTTGAGACCCTTGAAGTGAAGCCTGGTATGGTCTGGAATCAAGGCCAGCACAGACTGAGGCTATGTACCAGTGTGGGTTTGGGAGCTGTTGTTCTGAACTTTTAATTTCTCTTATTCCTAATGTATTCCTACAATTGTAATGCAGGACTTTATATTTCTTTATTTTTCCATTATTTTTCTCCTAAGAACATGTACTGAAGAATCTATGCCTTGGGCCGAAAATGGTGTCATAAGTGGTGACTCGTAAACTTTTCATTGTATTCATTTGAGTACGTGCCAATAAAGCTACTTCCATTCAAAAGGAAAGGCATAAATTCTAAAGGTCAGTAGAACATGACGGGGACCGCAGTGAATGTGAATGGCACCTGTCACACACAACAGAAAAACAGAAGTAAACTTACTCATTTGCAGATTAATTAGAACTAATCATTACTTACGTTTCACATTCTTATATTGAACGCAAGCATACCAATTATATGGCAAGAAGTGTGGAACGACAATGCAGGCGCTGATTTTGAAGATGCAACTCTAGAGATAATGTTCACAGGGAGACTGAGTGAACATGCATGACTTCTACAAGATGTTGTTGTAAACTGAGTTCACAGTCACAGGATGGGTATATCACATGCTGTCTTGGTCGTGATGACTGTCAGCATTTTCAATGATTCCTCTTTAATGATACCTGTACATCACAGATATCATAGAATCCCCACAATGTGGAAACAGGTCCTTTGGCTCAACAAGTCCACATCAACCCTCAGAGCATACCACCCAGACTTATCCCCCTATAACCCACCCAACCTACACATCCCTGAACGCTACAGGCAGTTTAGCATGGCCAATCTACCTAACCTGCACATCCTTGGACCATAGGAAGAAACTGGAACACACAGAGGAAATCCATGCAGATACAGGGAGAATGTACAAACGCCACACAGACTCAAGAGTGGAATCGAGCCCCTAGCCCCTGGCCCCTGGCCCTGCAGCAGTGCTAACCACTGAGCCACTGTACCCATATCATGAAATCACTGGCCAAAGATGGACAATACTTGACTCTGCAGCAATGCAAACACCTGAAAATGACTTTTTAAAAAGTCATGACGATTTCCTGCACAGACTGCATCAAATAAGATTTGTGTTTGATGATCAAATCCAGATTCTAATTTGCATCAATTCATGTCCTTATGTTTGTCTGCCATCTTGCATTGGTGAATAGAACCAGGAGTGTAATGAAGTAAGCTTTACCTTCATTAGCTAAATAAAAGGACATTCAATGCAAGGCAATACAATTGCTGAAATGTGAGCACCTTGTATCATGTTAGGATGACAGGATGGATTTATCCTGTAATCCCTGTTAATCGGAAATTGTCAACCCAAAGCATTGGGAATGATAGCTGCATCTTAATGATCAGCATCAAGAGTCTTGATGAATGTTATAAGTTGTCAACAGATCTGTGAATTGATACAGCTTTGTTTATTACAAAGCTGCTGCTCCTTAATTACAGGCATCTATACCAAGCTCCTTTGTAAATATACATCAGCTTTGTGAATAGGGCTCCAGAGGAGGAAGATTAGTAGGTCTTTTGGGATTATATTGTGATTGATTTATTCTCTCAGCTTCACATGTGTGTCACCAGATCCTTGTCTATAAATCTCACCGTAGCTCTCCATCAAAATACAAATTCCAAGCAAGTTACAAACATTGGATCTTTTCCAAGCTATTATGGCTGAGGTTGGAAGAGTACACTGTCACTTACTTTCCATCTCTTCACAGGCCGCAGCAGAAAATGAAAATACAATTCCTATTTACAGAAACCCATAGAACTCTAACAAGATTAAACAGGGTAAATGCAGGATGGATGTTCTTGAAGACTAGGGAATCCAGAACCAGAGATTACAGCCTAAGGATACACGATAGGGCACTTCGAGTTGAGATAAGGAGAAATTTCTACATCCAGAGGGTCGTGAGTCTGTGAAATTCTTTGCCACAGGAAGTGGATGAGGTCAAAATACCTAGAAGGAAGTAAACATATTTCTTCAAGCTAAAGTGATCAAAAGGTATAGGAGAAAGTAGAAACAGGGCACTGAGTTGGGTGATCAACCATGAACATATTGAATGGCAAAATAGGTTTAACGGACCAAATGGTCTACTCTGGCTCCAATGTTCTATGCTTCTGTGTCTCAAGATAGCAAATTAAATACTTTTTGTATCAGGTTTCTTTAATGAAAGAAATTTATGATCAATACAAAACTTATTCAAGGAAGCCACAATAACTGGTTAACACATGCTGTTGTAATAAGGAAGCAGAAAGATTCATCCCTCTAAATAACCCAAACACATACATACATTTTAAGAAAAGAGAAAAAAAATTCCCTGCAGAAGTTTAGTAAAGCTCACCCTCTGATTATTTGGGTTATTCTGGAAGGAACAAAGGATGAAACATAGAAGGTTCTAATTTCTGTTATTCTGATGTTCTGAAACATTTGGTCATGCCACTGATCAGGCACGGTTGTCTCTTAAGTCTTGGCCGACACAGCTTGCTCAGAAAGTAAAATATTAAGTAATTTTACTTTCAGAAAAACAAGTCCACCATGAACTGAACAAAAGGATTCTTTGCAGAAATAGAAGAACTCTTCTCGACAGCCCTTCCTGACAGGTTACTTGTTCCTCAGCTAATTCCAAAATACCAAAGTGCTTTCAATCCAGTCAGCGGTCATACAGCCCCAGGGGAATCCACAGCAGAACAAGAATTACCACCAGTCATTTAATTTCAAGGAAGCCTTATTTATCAAATCTCCAACAGTTCACGATAACAAAGCGTGGAGCTGGATGAATACAGCAGGCCAAGCAGCATCTCAGGAGCACAACAGCTGACGTTTTGGGCCTAGAGCCTTCATCTGAGAGGGTCTGATGAAGGGTCTAGGCCCGAAACATCAGCTTTTGAGCTCCTGAGATGCTGCTGGGCCTGCTGTATTCATCCAGCTCCACACTTTGTTGTCTTGGATTCTGCAGCATCTGCAGTTCCCGTTATCACTCCAACAGTGACTTTTCAACTAGCCATCTTAGAAAACCTCTTCAGGTGCTTCCACAATCATTGAAATTAATCAAATTTTCCACAGATCTTCAAAGTTCACAAAAAAATCTTAAATATGATGCATCTTCATAGTAAAATAGGAAAAACAAAAACAGGAAATGTAATTATTAGAAGGAAAGGATACTGGGGAAAAGAGCGAATACAGGACTCATTTCTATGACAAAATGTAGATGTATGAATTTGTAACATCATTGGCATTTCAAATTCTCAGAAAGCACACTTTTCAAACATATAGCACTGGATATATGTTTGAAAAGGCACAAAAGAAAAGCAGAAGCTGTTGAATAGAGTCACTGAGCGTGCAATGCTTTCAGAGTGATCTGAGTGAAATACATTGTTGTTGAATATAGCCAGTTCAGATTTAACTTGCCAAGGGGCAACAGCCTTCGTCTTCTCTCTCATTTTCTGAAACTCCTCTCTTCAAAACGTGTAAGTTGAAAATCCACTGAAAGACCACTGTGAGTGGGGAGCATTCGTAAAGGAGAAGTCTAAATCCATGCCACCGTTTCTAGGAAAAGAGAATTCAACCAGCCAATATTAATCCAGGAAGAAATCTTAACACCAATTGCCTTCCTGCAAAGTGACTTTGGCTGCAGACTAACATTTGGACAATCTGTGAGTTTCTTTTGCAGAATTTAATTGCTACTTGACCAATATGCTCCTGTGATAACATTCTGTAGTGTCTTTTTCCAGGAATGGCATGTCAGTATCCTGGCTGATCTATTTCTGATTCTTATTTTTATATGTGGACTTAAATTGCCAATATCACCTTTCTTTTAAGTTTATATACTTTGTTGTATCCTGTGAATAAGTGAGACAAGGGAAGGGATCAGTCTAGCCATCAATCTAACTGGCTCGTAACAATGTTGTTTTCTATAGAATTCCACAAAAAATTATTGTGAATTCAAAACCAGATTTTCACTGGATGCCGAAGACAGAAATTAATGTTCTGTAAAATAGCTATTCCTTTGCTACTCAACAATCCCCAAATTAAAGTGATGGCAAGTAAATTTTATGAATTGAACAAGTAAAGCAAAAAAAAGTCTTATTAACATTTTTATGATTTAAAGATACTTTTTGACTTTGTAGTCAAATATGGTGTGGGCATATATTTCCTGTAGACCAGAATTAATCTCATTATTTATGTAGTAAGATGGCAGATCATAATTCACTGAAATAATAAGAATCTGCATCCAGTGACAAGAAAAATAAACTCACTTGAGGAAGCGCCAATCCATCATTATTGGCTGACAGTAGGTTATAAATCACAGTGTTTGTTCTCTACCAATGGTCAACAGCAAAATCATACACAAGACAGTTTGGAGAACCATGGACTGGATATTCAGTTGACAATATGTTGGGACAGGGGTGAGGGTAAGGTCTGGTAGCATGCAGGAAACTCATAATGAAATGCTGACTGTCTGATATTGGCTTTTTAGCTCAGCCACTGCATTACATTCATTCAAAAAAAAACCTATTTGTTATTCATCGCTTGAATGACAAAAGAATGCACTCTTGTATCAGGAATTGAAATCAAATTCCACTCACAACCTTGATTTACCGGGCAAATAAATCTGGAATTCAAGACTTCAGTACTATGACTGGAATGCTGTCAGGGCCCACACCCATCGTTAGTATCTAATGCCTTCTTCATAGCATGTCAAGTGGATCGAATTGCCTGTAGATTGGTACCTCTGTTGCTGAGGACTTCTGGAGGAGGCTGAGATAGATTATCCATTCAGCACTTCCGCTGGAAGATGGTTGAGAATGTTTTGTCTTTTGTACCAATCAGAGGCTGGACTCCAGTATCACTGACGATGGGGATATTTGTGGACCTCCTGTCATTCACCACCAATCACACCTGGATGAGGCATAGCTTCCAGAGTTCATATCTGATTCTACAAACTGCTTAACTATGTCTACTGCATGCAACTTCTGCCATTCGAAACTCAAGTACTCCTATCAACAGATTGACACCTTATTTTTAGGTATGCCTGGTACTGCTCCTGGCGCATGCTCCTGCACTCTCCATTCAGCAAGGGTTGACCCCGTGGCTTGATGGTGGCAGTAGAGTGGGGAATGTGCCAGGCCATAAAGTTGAAGATTGGGGTTGAACTCAATTCTGCTGTTGCTGATGGCACATCCAGGTCTAGTTTTCTAAATGTGTTTGAAGTTCATCCTATTTAGCACAATACGCATGGAGGGTGACCACAATGTGAAGATGGATCTTCGTTTCAACAAAAATTGTATGGTAGTTTCCCTTATCAATACTGTCATGGACAAATACATCTGCAACAGGTGGATTGGTGAGGATGAAAAAGGTAGATTTTCCTCTCTTGTTGGTTCCCTCCTCAACTACTTTAGATCAGTCCAGTAGCTATGTCTCTTGGGACTGAGCCAGTTCTCTCAGTGATGGTGCTACTGAGTCACTTGAGATGATTGAAGTCCTCCATCCAGAATATGTTTTGTAACCTTTCCTCGCTCAATACTTCTTCCAATGTATGTTCAACAGGGAGATGTGCTGATTCATCAGCTGAGTGGTGGATGGGCATGGTGATCGCAAACCCCATGAAATCATGAGCATCAAAGAGACATGACTGAAGTGGTTCAAACTATACATTCAAACTGCCACTGCTCCTCCCCGGTGCCAGAGAAGGGGCCTCTGTACAAGAATATGAGCAGGCCAGGATGCACTAAGCCTAGGTCCACTGTAGGACAGCCGCAAGGCTCAGCTCAGACATCAAGGAACAGCATGCAGCAGGCTGGAGGTGTCGGACTGGCACCAAGCCATTGTGAAACAAAGCATAAACTTAAAAAAATATATGACATGTCATGGATGGCATTCCCAGATTCATGCCATCCATGACATGTCATAATTTTTTTGAAGTTTACGCTTTGTTTCACAATGACTTGGTGCCACTCCGGCACCTCCAGCCTGCTGCATGCTGTTCCCTGATGTCTGAGCTGAGCCTTGTGGCTATCCTACAGTGGACCTAGGCTTAGTGGGTCCTGGCCTTCTCATATTCTTGTACAGAGGCCCCTTCTCTGGCACCAGGGAGGGGCAGTGGCAGTGTACTCTGGGAATGCCCTTGGCTCCCTGTCAGTGTGCATGGTCACCTCCCTAATTCCAGGAGGAGGAGTTGGTTCTATAGGGAGAACAAGCTGCCTTGCCACACTCCCCATCTCTCCTAGCAACCACTGTGAGTTCTAAGGCAGCGAGGCTTGTTCTCCAATGCATGTGACAACTTTAGCCTCACAAACAAAACTGCAACAGTATAGCAGGCTGCTCAAGGAAAGGTCTACTTTGAGCCCGATGTTTTCGTTCATGACCAGAACCTGTCAGCAGTGGGTAAGTTTATTTATCTAGTCGCACACACTGTTGCAAGTTGCACATATTCATGGTATGACACAGGCAAGATTTGCCAAAGCAAATGTAGCCAGGGCAGACTTTGAACAGCAGGCCAGGTATGAAGAGAAGTATATCTATCATCAAAACCGATTGTCAATAGAGTAACAGACCTGCCCGCTCTGCTCTGCTCATTTAGGCCTTGCATTGTGTGCCAGCAACATGCCAAGAGGCTCAACCACTTTCAATTGCAGTGCATTTGGGAGATCAGATAGCAAAACAAAATACCAGACACTGAGGTTCTCATCTGAGCAGGCCTGCCAAATATCCACACCACATTGTGACAGTCATAACTAAGTTGGCCTGCTCCTGTAACCACGGTACCTGATGCTCACTTACCAAAGTCCACCTTCTATTAAGAGACTGTGTCTGGGCTGGGATCTCATGGTGGCCAAAGGAAGTGCTGCAAGGACACATCGAATCTTCACTTGAGTTTTTCGATACTGACCTTGGAGAAAGTTACCCAAAATTGCTGCATCTGGCACAAGCAAATAAATTGCGTGTAAAAGCAAGTCCATGTCAGACCAGTGCAGAGATGAAGGCAGAAGAATTCCTGGGCTACGGCTAGTCCAAAGCTCCATCACCTGCTGTCTCCTGTTGTTTTTGATTTACTTCAGCAGTCACTTACGTATCCACCAGAACTTAACCAAACACCCCAGTGATGACCAGATTACTGCACCCGGCTTTCCATTGTAATTGTCCTCCCCAACATGGAGATAGACACTCACTTACATGCCAGAGTTACTTGTGTACTAGATGGACTCCCCCACCTTTCACTAAAGCCTGTGCATGAGATCTCCGGCCTCTCCAGCCTGCCTCTGCATCTCCATTGGGTTTATTGTGGCCCTTTCTACATTAACAGTGGAGACAGCATGTCCTTGATGGCCACTGTGCTCTGACAGTGTGGGAACTGGGGTGCCATATCCTCTGTCATTCTCTGAAATGTGTGTGCAATGTGCTGACTGGGCTGTGACCCTGAGTTTAATTATGAACACAAACCTGTTGAGACGACTTGCTGCTGTTGGAGAGTGTCGCTGAATGGTGTGACAATGCATCCTTAGGGCGGTTCACATCATCAACCTCAGGGAAAGAGACTGGTCTTTCTGCAGGTTTTTTCTGCCCTCTGCTCTGGCTGTAAGGACCTGCAATGTAATGCACAAGAAATTAACTCACAGTTGGTCACAATCTCTTTTTAAATCAATGTGTCACACGTATCACCAGCTGGAGAGATCCTCAAGCTAGTGAGCCGGCAATTCATGCAGATATTCGAGTATGGTGCTAATAATGCCAGATCACAGGCTCATTTCCTACACTGGCCAGCACTCCTTAATATCTTCAGACTCTATGTGCCCACAGGATCACCCAGTTTCCTTACCTGCTAATTCTGTCACTTTGTCTTCTGTAGACATACCTATATAGTCTAATGTCTCTTAGAGTTCTTTTTCTTGTTCCCCTTTGTTGTGCATGGTTTTATCTTGCATTCAGACAAAAGGATTGCGTTTTACCTTAATGAGCACCTCAGCCCATTCTCAGCACACAGGCTTACCAGCAGCTCCCAATCATAGAATCCCTACAGTCCCTCCCAGAATCCATCCCAGTCAGTGTCCTATACTTTCAAAGCCTCCTGCAACTGGTATGATTTCCACAGCTTGAACTGGCTCCTACACATTGGCTGAAATCTTCCCAGGGCCATACTGACATGGCATTGGTGAGCGAGCTGGGAAAATCGTATGAGGTCAGCAGCGATATGAGTTTCCTAATATTCGCAGAGTCCCATTCTCCAACTCAGGGTCAGATGATGAGATGGGATTCTTACTAGTAAGTACCAAGAGGTCCACTTACATGGATTGGCATGTATCAAGATCCTCATTATTAGCTAATTTCACCTCAATAATATATAATGCCCCATTCTCCCATCTGCTGAATAGCAATTAGACAATTACAGTCCCTGCTGGAAAACCAGACCAGGCACCTAGCAGCTCCAACTCTCTACTTGGTCCACGTGCTCTTCATCTTAGATGCCTTGGCACCAAGATCTCAGGTTAAAAGTGACCACATGTGCCACGTTCACCACTACCCATCCACAACATTGGCTTCCAACATGTACTATCCTCATCAGTTTCACTGCATATCTCCAATCTACTTGCAAGAATGTACAGCAATTCCATGCTGCATTTTGAGGTACACTAGCACCTTGAGTGTAATCCTAAGTCACCATGATTTGGCCTCAATGTTAAACCATTCCTTTACCTGCTGTATCTTACCCCTGTTTCTCCAACAAATAATTAGCAATGACTTATAACTGGACATTATGTGATCCAATTACTTCTAAGACAGCTTGATGTATTTTCTGTTGCAATGCTTGTAGCTGTACATCACTGACCAAACAGAGCTACTTTCTAGAGCTCAGAATGGGAAAAATGTTTCCTTCCATTAGCCATCAGGAAACTGCAGCCTTGAGGCCTCAGTTGCAACACGACCTGAGGAAGTTGGGATTGTATTCTTGAATGTCGGAAAATATTAGAAAGAATATGGAGTGATCCAGGCAAACTGACCACATAAAGTTGTGATGCCTCATGTATTATGTGTCTAGCCTTGAGCTCAACCCCAGGTGCTAAACAGAGAGAGGTGGTACTCTCCCTATCATCGAGAATGAGGCGAAAACCAAATTGTAAAGCTAAGACGAATTCAGAGAATAAAGGAAGAATCCTCAGTTATCTACTCACTGAACTGGACCAGAACACCAGGGTCATCATGATTACATCCTTAAGATAAAACAAAGATCTGTGGATGGTCAAAACCTGAAACCCAAACAGAAGTTACTGCAGCATCTGTGGAGAGAAAGCAGAGTCAATGTTTTGGGTCCAGTGACCCTTCATCAAAAATTAGTTAAACTAGAGATAAACTAGAGTTAAATCAGGTGAAAGGACTGCAATCTTGTTATCTGGCACCTGTATGTTGTCTGATGCAATTCCATCTAAGCTGGGAACTCGCCTGAATCTCCGTTAAGGATAAACAGTCATAGAGTACAACACAGGAACAGACCCTTTGGTTCAATTCGTCCATGCCAACCAGATATCCTAAATTAACCTAGGCCCATTTGCCAGCATTTAGCCCATATCCTTCTAAAACCTTCCCATTCATGTACCCATCCTTTTAAATGTTGTAACTGTACCAGCCTCCACCATTTCTTCTGGCAGCTTATTCCATACACACACCATCCTCTATATGAAAAAGTTGCCTCCTAGGTCCTTTTTAAATCTTTCTACTCTCAACTTAAACCTGTGTCCTCTAGTTTTGGCCTCCCCTACCCTGGAGAAAAGATCTTGATTATTTACTCTATCCATGCTCCTTATGATTTTATGAACTTCTATAGGGTCATCCCTCAGCCTCCAATACTCCAGAGAAACTAGCCTCAATCTATTCAGCCTCTCCCAGTAGCTCAAACCCTCCAACTTCAGCAACATCCGTGCAAATCTTTTCTGAGCGTTTTCAAATTTAACAATAATTATCGTATATCAGCAAGGCCAGAATTGAACATAGCATTCAAAGATCAATCAGAAATAACTTGCTTAATAATTACCCTATTCTGTGGAGAATAAAATAAAAGATTTACCCAATATCTGTAGGCTAAAGGCAATTCTACACTTTCTTTGCATATAGCTACTGTGATGTTGTGGTGAGATCAGGTCATGTGAAAGTGGAACCTGGATCTGGAGGATTGCAGATAACATCCCCACACTTACTATCATTTGTATATAGCAGTGTTTTATACAGGTTGCTGCTGTATGCTCACTAATTGTGTAGATCTCACATTACTGCAACATCCAATTCTTACACGTTATACCGTTCACCCTGATACTCCCAGCCCCTCAAATTGGAACTATTAGGAAGTGTGCACATTATCTAGTCCCTTCATTATTTTAAAGATCTCAATCAAATTGTATCACAGGTCCGCCTTATGCAGAGGTATGGACCAATATCTTCTTTATCTCATCTGGTGGTTCATGAATGAGAATGGCACTGTCAAAGTTATCATTTTTGGGATAAGATGGTTAATCAAAGACCTGCCTGCCATCGCAAGCAGATATAACAATTCTGATAGTGTTTAAAAGAAACAAGGGAATTCTCTGAGGACTCTGACTACTATTTCACACTACAACTATCAATACAGATGATCTGGTTGTTATCTCATTGTTGCTGGTGGAGGTGGCTTGTTCACATTGAAAGTATTCTTTCTGAAATTACTACAGCTTCAACAGATGCATCGTTCTCTGTAAAGAACTACAGAGCATCCCTAACAGTGTGAAGCAATTTTCATGGTAGGTAAGATTTTTGAATTCTCATTCTTTTCTGTTGCTTTCTGTCTTTCCCTAGCCAGCTGTTCCCTGTCACAACAGAAAGCTTCAGGCCAAATATTCAGCAGCTTTCCTTCCAGTTTCCAAAGCTCTGCCGGGAATTAAATCAACAAAAAGGGGATCCCCATATTTTCCAATTCCTGTCACCACGGCACCAAATCCCCCATCACCAACCTCCACCCTATGGTGGCTCAGTGGTTAGCACTGCAGCCTCACAGCGCCAGGGACTCGGGTTCGATTCCCACTTCGGGCAACTGTCTGTGTGGAGTTTGCACATTCTCCCCGTGTCTACGTGGGTTTCCTCTGGGTGCTCCGGTTTCCTCCCACGGTCCAAAGATGTGCAGGTTAGGTGGATCGGCCATGCTAAATTGCCCGTAGTGTTCATGGGTGTGTGGGTTACAGGGGGAATGGGTCTGGGTGGGATGCTTCAAGGGGTGGTGTGGACTTGTTGGGCCAAAGGTCCTGTTTCCACACTGTAGGGAATCTAATCTAATCTAATCACTTGCTCATGAGACACTTGTAGCTCATCACAAGAAGTGCTCACATTCAACCATAACCATGTCCATCGCGTATGTGGGAATAGTGACAATGGTAGGATCAGAAGCACTTTCACATCGTGATCTTTGTTTTTAAAGTGCATTTCATTGTCATTCTGCAATTTACTTCAGTAACTGGCTGCAGGGGCTTTTGTTAAAATTAGCATTGAAATAAACAAGGCCTTAGATAAGCACAAGTTCTTAGTTTGTTAGTCAAAGCAATACCCAAAAGATTTTGTTTCTGGTTCATTGCAAAATTGCTCCTACAGTGAAGAGCAAACTTCAACGAGGTGCACCAACAGCAAAGCAATTGTGTTATTTAGTTGATCTTTTTGACTGTTTGTAACGTACAATTGTTCCTATTTAGACAAGTTTAGACATGCATTCTACTGAATATAGGGATCTTGAATATAAAATCTGTAAAAAATATTGCCTACATGGAAGAGTTTAAACAAAGAGAACATATGGTAGCACAAGAGTTCAGATTTATTCACTAAAAGCTTGTGTTAACATGTTGCTAAAAATTGTCAAGAGCTGCAGTTCTGAAAACTCCAGGAGGAAGTGAGTCAGCTTGTGCCATTTATTTCCTTGGCTAATGAAAGGAAATAGGAGCTGGAGAATGTGCCAAAGCAAGATTTAACCTTGTTTGGACCTTAAGGAGATCAGCAAGGCAGATAGAGGCTAAAACAAACACAGCTAGGGGCCTTATCTTGTGCGTGTAAAACCACTAAGAAAGCAGAGGACATACTAATAACAGAATGGAAAATGACTTGAAATGTAAATATTTCAACTTACAATTTTCTATGGAGTCCACACCTTCAAGCATGACACTCCTATACCTCTTTACTGTTTTAAAAGCCCAATCATATTTTAATACAGCTTCTTAAAGTACTGTTGTGTGCTTGTCTATTCACTTTTGTAAGGTTTGATACACAAAGGTGATGTAAAAAATGTGTTTGATTATGCAGCAAGTTGTTAGGATTTGAAGTGCTGGTAAATTCACCATAGTCCTACCAGATCAGAGGGCTGGACTCTCATTAGAGAGAGATGTCTGCTGGTGGTTTAACCTGAGGGTCACCATGCCTGAGGCAAGGGGAGAGGTTGATTAGGAAAGTCTTTCATGCTAACATCAGCCGGAGTAGGAATTGAAACCATGTTGGAATTACACTGCATTATCAACCAGCCGACAGAGCTAACAGAAGGAGGATTCAAACAAAAACGAATGTAAATATTTTTTGCATGAAGAGAAATCTTGTAGAGCTGCAGGGCAATGGAACCAGTGCGTTACTCTTGTAGAGAGCCAGCCCTGACACAAATGGGCTGAATAGTTTCTTCCTCTAATTCCATTGAGTTGTATCTATTCCCAAGCTTTGCTGTTATCAATTTGTTACGTCATCGATCTGAAAGTCCTTCAAAAATATTTGCTCCTCAAGTATTCCAATTGAGATGGGAGGATTTCTTTCATGCAGCAACTGTGGCAAAATCAAAAACCTGCCCCTTATTTAAAAAATCTATGATTTTTGATACATCTAATCTACAGACGAATCTTAGCCAACCTGATTTATCTGCAAACCTACAGGATGCCTCAGGAAGAAATGTGGTACAGGTTCAGCAGGTTGGACCTATACTCAGTTGAGTTCAGAAGAATCAGAGGTGACCTTATGAAACATGTAAAATTCAAAGGGGTCTTTCCAGAGTAGATCTTAAAAGGATCTTCCCGTGACAGATGATTCTAGAATTACGGGTCACCATTTCAGAATAAGGCGCCAACCATTTATGATGGAGTTGAAGAGAAAGCCTGTAGATAGTTATAAGCTTTTGGATTTAAGAGCAGTGAGCTGGGTCATTGATTGCATTCAAGGCGGAGATAAGCCATATATTGAACTGGGGGAGGAAATAGGGCTCTGAAGAAAAAGGAGCTGATCCCAACATCAGATCAGCCATAATTTTATTGAATGGCAAAACAGGTAAGAGGGACTTTTCCTGCTTATCCTGCTTCTATTTCTTTATGTTCTTTGTGAAGGATATTGATATAGTGGTTCAACCAGAATGGGAAGGCCCAAGGCTTCTCAAGGATTGGCTCTCCACTTTAATGGAGCCGATGTGGCTTTGCAGCTTGCAATAAAAGACCAGCAAGAAAACAGACAGTAGCCAGCATTGCAAGGTCCCTTAGCAAGTGGGTGCCAGGATCTGGTTGGGGTTGGAGGCATCATAAGGCTGGGGTTGGGGGTTGGAACCTGGTCAAGGGAGTCAGATATCTGGGAGCTAGGGAATCAGTGGCTTAGGAATCAGGGCCCAGGAACTGCATTGGTCAGAAATTACAGGTTATTCTTAGAATGGGGAGTCAGATCAAGGATCAGGAGTGACAATGACCAGGAATAGGGTTAAATAAAGAGTAGCAATCCTATTCCTCCAAGCACTGCACTCAAAGCAATTTGCGCACTTCTTTATCAAAACCAAAAGAATTGCAGATGCTGTAAATCAGGAACTGAAAAAAAGGGTGGAAAAGCTCAGCAGGCCTGGCAGCATCTGTGAAGGAGAAAAACATGGTTAATGTTTCAGGCCCAGCGATGCTTCCTCAGAACTGATGGTTGTTGGGAAAATGTTGGTTTATATGCAGAAAATAGGGGGAGGGGATCGGGTAGAGAGTAAACGAAAGAATAGAGCCTGAAGAGTGAGAAGAGCAGTTGGACAGACAAAGGAGTTGATAATGATTTACTTAGGAGGGTGAATAGTTGTTAATGGGGATTGTCTGGTGATCCTTAGTTCTGAATGCAGTTCTGAGGAAGGATCACCAGACCTGAAACATTAACTCTGTTTTTCTTATCCTTCACAGATGCTGCCAGACCTGCTGAGCTTTTCTGGCAACTTCTGTTTTTGTTGCACAATTCTTCGTTGTAAGAGGGTGTGCGGTATTTGGTACAACCAGTAATGTCACAAGCTTCCACAGGGTCAACAACTGTTGGAGAAGGGATCTTAAATTGCCTTGAGGTCCTTTGGGAATGAGAAAAGACTCCTCCTGTCTGTGCCCACCCTAATAGCACCACAGTCCACTAAGACTCACAGAGCCATAGAGATATACAGCACATAAACAGGCCCTCCAGTCCAATTCGTCCATGCTGACCAACTATCCTAAATTTATCTCGTCCCATTTGCTAGCATCTGGCCCTTATCCATCTAAACCCTTTGTATTCATATACCCTTCCAGATACCTTTTAAATGTTGTAATTGTACCAGCCTCCACCACTTCCTCTGGCAGCTCAGTCCATACACACACCAACCCGCTCTGTGAAGAGGTTGCCCCTTTAGGTCCCTTCTATATGTTTCTCTTCTCACGTTAAACCTATGCTGTTTAGTTTTGGACTCCCCCTACCCTGGCAAAAAGACCTTGATTATTCACGTCATCCATGACCTTCATGATTTTATACACATCAATAAATCATCTTTCTGCTTGCTATGCCTCACTCACATTTCCATCCAATAATTAAGATTGCTTTAGATTTGTATATTATTTGACCCAATTACGCCATTACTTCCAAGACAGCTTTGTGTATTGCCTACTGCAATGCTTGCTGTTGCATTTAACAGGGCTGCTTTCCAGTGTTCGGACAAACGATTAAATTCAAGTCAGTCAAAATTAATTCAGTGCAACTTAATACGGATCCATCCAGATGCAAACTTGACACTGAAGCTTGTTCTTGGCAGGGCAGCATTAGTGACTGGATTTCTCCTAGCTTCTGTTAAGCTTGATTAAAATAGTCATATCTGTATAAAGCCAGTCATCTACAACCTTTCCCCTGGGCAACTGGAAATTCATTTAATGTCCCTTTGCATCACCGCTGAGGTCTGTAAATATTGGTAAATTGGTTGCGGTGTGAACTTTGCTACATCGTTGAAATAATTTCCTTTAGTCCCTTCACTGACACTTGGCAAAGCGAGCTCAGTCCTGGGGGCATTCATTCACAGTGCAATCTTGAGCAGATTCAAACAAATGGCTCGAGAAACTCCACATCTGAAATCGAGATGCAAATTCCTGGGAAAGTTCACAGTGTACCAGAAGTGTGACCTGTTGTGACGTACTGATGTCTCCTTGGCCCATTCAGCATTCCACTTCCTGCCCTGTTCGTGGTATACACAGCAGCAGTACATGGCTTCCTCCAGGCAGCTGTTCTCCACTCCCTACTCCCGGCCTGACAAAATTCTTCTCCTTGCCTCAGAAAAGCTGTTTGCTGAGCCGGCACTGTCACTCAGCCCAATGGAGTTTGGCTTCCTTGACCCAGTCACAGGAGAGGGGGAGGTGGGGTGATGGGTAAGGGTCAGGTTTGGGTCAGGAAGCAGGGCAAGTCAGAAGCCAGGGGCTCTAGTGTGGGTGGTTGAGTTCGGGCATGGAGGGACTGTCTTATGAAGAGATGTTGAGCAGACTGGTCTTGCACTTACTGGAATAGAGTAGATTGAGAGACCACCTTGTTAAAGCTTACAAGATTCTCAGGGGACTTGATAGAATAGATGCAGAGAGATTGCCTCCCATTGTGGGAGAGGCTAGGATCAGAGGAATTAATCTCAGAATAAGAGGCCACACATTTATGACATAGATGAGGAATAATTTCTTCATTAAGGGTGATGAATCTGCGGAATTCTTAAGTGCAGAGGGATGTAAAGGCTGTGTAGTTTAATGTATTCAAGGCTGAGATATGCCCATTCTATAACAGTTATGAAATCAAGGGTTGTGGGCAACGAGCAGGAGAGTGGTGTTGAGCAGTGTTAGCTCAGACATTGAATGGTAGATAGATTCGATGGACTGAATGGCCTACTTCTTATGGTCCCACAATCAGACAGAGCGATTGAGGTCAGAGAGTAATATGATAGCATATGGGAGAAGGGTAACATTTCAAGACATTCAAAATCAGTTCTCATTTCCCATATTTCAAGGTTTGTGAGTTGTCGTGACCTCTCAATGTCAAGGGTAGGAGCATGGACCTTTTTGGGCAGGAGCGTGACTGCTATAACTCAATCAACATTCCAGGGTGGTCTTTGCTGCCTGAGAGGTTAAGACCCCAGAATTACAGCTCACAATTCCCGCTTGCTGCCCCACTTCGAGAATCCCTGGCTGACCCATCATTAAAATTGACACCAATAAAACTGATCAAAGCTATGGGGTACAGATGCGAGCTGGAAGCTAAGAACAAGTCTAAAAAAGAATGTTGTGAAAAGGGTTATTGCGGGTTATATAGAAAGAACTATTAAAGAATGGTGGTAAGGAAAAGCCAGGGAATCATAGACCAGTGAACCTGACATCAGTGATGGGCAATTTATTGGAGGGGATCCTGAGGGACAGGCTTTACATTTATTTGAAAAGGCAAGGACTGATCAGGTGATAGTCAATATGGTTTTGTGCATGGGAAGTCATGTCTCACTAACTTTTGACTGAGTTTTTCAAAGAAGTAACAAAGAGGATTGATGAGGGCAGAGCAGTGGACATGATCTATATGGACTTTGGTAAGATGATCGACAAGGTTCCTCATGGTAGGCTGATTACTAAGGTTAGGTTACACAGAATACAGGGACAACTAGCCGTTTGGATACAGAACTGGCTCAAAGGTAGAAGACAGAGGGTGGTGTTAGGGGGTTGCTTTTCAGACTGGAGGCCTGCGACAAGCGGTGTGCCACAAGTATCGGTCCACTGCTTTTTGTCATTTATACAAATGATTTGGATGTGATCATAGGAGTTACAGTTAGTAAGTTTGCAGGTGACACCAAAATCGGAGGTGTACTGGACAGAGAAGAATGTTACCTTAGAGTGCTGTGGGATCTTGATCAGGTGGGCCCTGGGCCAAGAAGTGGGAGATGGAGTTTAATTTAGATAAATGTGAGGTGCTGCGTTTTGGAAAGCTAAATCAGGACTGGACTTATACACTTAATGGTAAGAACCTGAGGAGTGTTGCTGAACAAAGAGACCTTGGAGTGCAGGTTCATATGAACATTGAGTCAAACATGGACAGGATAGTGAAGCTTGCCTTTATTGGTCAGTGCATTGAGTATAGGCATTGGGAGCTGATGGTGCAGCTGTACGGGACATTGGCTGGGCCACTTTTGGAATACTGTGTGCAGTTCTGGTCTTCATGCTAAAGGAAGGATGTTGTTAAACTTGAAAGGGTTCAGAAAAGATTTACGAGGATGTTGCCAGGGTTGGAGGGTTTGAGCTGAAGGGAGTCACTGAATAGCCTGGGACTATTTTCCCTGGAGCATGGGAGGCGGAGAGGTGACAACGTGGAGATTTATAAAATAATGAGAGGCATGGATAGGGTAAAAAGCCAAGGTCTTTTCCCCAGGGTGGCTCACTGGTTAGCACTGCTGCCTCACAGCACCAGGGACCCAGGTTCGATTCCAGCCTTGGGTGACAGTCTGTTTGGAGTTTGCACATTCTCCCTGTGTCTGCGTGGATTTCCTCTGAGTGCTCCGATTCCCTCCCATGGTCCAAAGATTTGCTGGCTAGGTGGGTTGGCCATGCTAAATTTTCCCATAGTGTTCAGGGGCGTGTAGATCAGTTGGGTTATATGGGGATGGGTCTGGGTGGAATGCTCTGATGGTCAGTGTGGACTTGTTGGGCTGAAAGGCCTGTTTCCATACCGTCAAGGTTCTAAGATCTAAGATCTAGACAGCATAGGTTTAAGGTGAGAGGAGAAAGATTTATAAGGGACCTAAGGGGTAACTTTTTCATGCAGAGGGTGGTGCGTGTATAGAATGAGCTAGCACAGGAAGTGGTGGAGGTGGGTACAATTACAACATTTAAAAGGCATCTAGAAGAGTTTATAAATAGGAAGGGTTTATAGGGATGTGGACCAAATGCTGAAAAATTGGGCTAAATTAATTTGGAATACCTGGTTGGGCACATTGTTCTGAAGGGTCTATCTTTGTACTGTACATCTCTATGACTGTAAATTGTCAACATTTTTTACAAGCATTTACAAAAAGATGAGAAGACAAGACAAAAAGGATTGCAGGGATAAAGTGGGGAGATCAAAGCTCCCAATTTTAATCATCTGGACTCTGCATTAATGGAGCAAATTGGCTGATGAAATGCTGGTCAGGAGAATTTTAGTTCCTGGGAACATTATGGGGTGTTAGCTTAAATCATAGATTACTTGCTTAGTATGCAAGAGGGATTGCTGCCCACAGTCTCCATTTGGTTTTTCAGTGAATATGTTTAACAAATTAAGCGGATGGATTTCTAGAATTTAAGGTTGTTCAGGGTTATGAGCAGAGATCAGGAGTATGACATTGTAAACAGAGGATCAACTTCGCAGACTCATTGGGATACTCCAGCTTCAGCTTCCTGTTTTTCCCAGGCATGTTGTCAGAAAAGGTACATGGCTCAGGAATGGGTGGGATATTTTTTCACACTGCAACATGATTTTAACTGCAGAGGTGGGAATAGTCACCAGATCAAACACACTAAAAAAATCTGGCAGAGAAGGCAGCAGTGAGAGTAGATAACTTTTGAGGAATGTTTCCTCAGGGCTCCTTGGGATCCTGAAAGGAAAGCTTAGGTGTCTCCAACCACTCCCTCCTCCTTGACATCTTGAACTCCTCTTTGAACATCAACTAGCCACAAAATGACATGACCCACTATCACTCGTATCCTTACATACAGATGAGGAAGGACACCACTTTGATTGGGACAACACATCCATCCTAGGACAAGCCAAACAGAGACACGCACGAGAATTCCTAGAAGCATGGCATTCCAACCGGAACTCCATCAACAAACACATTGATTTGGAGCCAATCTACCATCCCCTGAGAAAAAGAACAGGAAATGACATCACCAACGCAGGAAATGACATCACCAACGCAAGGAAACCTAACCAGATAAATAGAAAGCGGAACATAACACCAGCGCTTCGTCGGAGGCTCACTGATGATGTTACCTAGAATGGTGACGAAACATCTGAAAACTAACCTTCCAGCTCAGCGAGCAAACTCACATCCTGAACTCCTCTTTACCGAAACTCCCAACTGCAAAGCTCAGGCCAGGAAATATCTCCCTTGTCTCTCCTGCTCCTACTGTAATCTCCTGATAGCATCAACCAGAGATAATTCACCATACAGATGAGGCTAAATTGGGCCCGAAGTTTATGCAGAACACTGTGCGAACACAAGTCTGAGTTAAAATGGATCTGGAGCATAGTTTTGAAGCATACCTTGCATTAGGTTTTTGACTGGATGGCAGATTTAAATGGGTGCATGCCAAAGGCATGCCTGGGAAAAACAGGAAGCTGAAGCTGGAGTATCCCAATGAGTCTGCGAAGTTGATCCTCTGTTTACAATGTCATACTCCAGATGGCGATTCACCGTCAGAAGTAAAAAAATGATCAGCTCTAAAAGTAATGAGCAAAGCTCAAGGTGGGTAAGTCACAGTGTCCCTATCGCATCAACTCTGCACTCACAAACTGCAGGTTCTTCACCTCCTTGAATAGCCGATGACATTTCTTCTCCTGTTAGTAAAAGCAAAATGACTTGGAAATGTGAAAGGCAAACAGCACGTTTTGTTTTCATTGTCATTTCCTTTCCATTGGACAAGACAATCCTTGACTGCAAAGTGCAATTTCCTCTGGAATGTCATGATTCCTGTTGACAGGAATCCGGAAGCTGTGTAGTTGAGGTCATGCACTCTGCTGCTTGGATTTATTCCATGTTATGAGCTGCATCAACAGGAAAGGGTGCCACTCTGGGGCAGTTTATGATCAGCAACACAGCACTGGACACTGGAATTAACAACAATGAGTGACTGCTGTTCCAGATTAAACTGGACCCAGTAAAACTTTTTGTTTACATGTTGGGTGGGACTCTTTGACTATGACAATGTGAAATGCCAAAGCTGATTTCCTCTTGCAATTTTTATTCATTCAAAGAATAAGGGTGTTGTTGTCCATTTATTGCTCATCCCTAAGTGCCCAAAGGGAAGGTCAGAGCCAGCTAAAGTAAGTGCATCTCATTTGAATTTAGTCAGGACAGGGAGAATGTCAGTATAGAATTTCAGAAGAGGATGGACTGTGAGGGTTTTGAGCAGTTTGATGTTGGGAGTGAGGAGATACTTGAGCATTTGGTGAATTGAAAAGGCGGACAAATCCCCAACACAGATAGGTTGTATCCCAGTTTCGGTGGGAGGTGAGGGAGGGTCCATGACCCAAAGGTTTAATTCCACTTTGGCCACAGGGGAGGTGCCAGCAGGTTGGAGGGCAGCTAATGTGGTTCTAATTTTCAAGACGGGTGATGGAGAAGGATCAAAGAACTACAGAGGAGTGAGTCTAACATAAGTGGTGGGAAAATCTACCAAAAAAAATCTGGAGGAAATTAATCCCCATATAGAAAGGTGAGATTTGATCAGGGATGGTCAGCATGGCTTTGTCCAGGGCAGGTCATGCCTAATAAATCAGGTGGACTTTTTCAAGAAGATGTCCAAGTGGTGACCAAGGTGGGGGTAGGGCAGTTGATGTGGTCCAAACAGATTTCAGCAAGGCCTTTGACAAGGCACATGTGGGTGACTGATAAAGGAGGTCAAAGTGAAATAATTCTACAGAGGCTGGTATCCCATCACCCAAGTCACCCTTTATGTACCTATGTAATACTTGACACTGATCTGGTTCCCTCACAGTCGGCTCTCAAAGTGAGCAGAACCTCTGACTCTCCTGTTCTTATCTGTCAGCCAGGGCTCACTGATTGGATCAGCTTAACCACACCAATCAGGAAACTCATATTCAATGAGGTCAACCTGGCTGACCTCATTATAATCACCACCGAAAGCACATCGGTTCCAGGGTAATTTGGCAAGTTAGTGGCAATTGATTTTGTGATAAGAGACAGAGCGTGATGGTAGAAGGCTGTTTGTGTGACTGGAGCCCAGTAGACAGTGGCGTACTACAGGGATTAGTGCTGTGTCCCTGATTGTTTGTGATATTCATAAATGATGTAAATGAGAATGTGGGAGAATGATAAATTTGCAGATGACACAAGGATTGGCCAGGTGGTTGGCAGTGAGGCCAAATGTCTTAGGCTACAGATGAATGGGCAGTTCAGTCATCAATGATAATTGTGAGGTGATACACCTTGGAATAAATAATTCTCTACCACAGGAAGTGGTTAAGGCCAAAATATTATGTACCTTCAAGAAGGAAGTAGATACAGTTCTTGTGGCCAAAGGGATATGATGGGAGAGGGCGAGATGAAGGTATTGAGCACAATGATCATCCATTATCATATTGAATGGTGGAGCAGGCTCGAAGGGCCGAAAGGCCTACTGTGGCTTCTTTTTTTCTGTGAATCTGAACAGAGCGTGGTCAGGAGTCTGATCAGTCATCTATCAATTGGTCAAGGGAAATGGGCCATGGTCAGCAGAGTGAATGCCAAGGAGGGGTTTCAGAGGACTCTGTTTCAGGAAGAGAGTTGCGAGGACCCAGGGCTGGGGATTGGAGGCAGAAACTTGGAATGTAGAGGACAACAGCATGGTAAAGAGCAGATAGTCATACAGAGAAGGGGGGAGCCACTGGTGTTTGGGAGCCTGGAATGCTGCAGGAGGAGGCTCATTGACAGCCACCACCATGGACCTCAATACGGAGTGGTGGGAAGGCAGAACTAAGCTGTAGCTAATGGTAAGGATGAGAGTAGCAGGTGTAATTCCAGGTGATGAGTGGGAATCTGTGGGTAGCATGAGAGCCAGATAGCTCAGGGGAATGGGGGACTGGAGAAGAATGCTCACTGTACCCAACATGACCAACATTACTTTCTGGGATCTCTTGATACCTAAATGCCACCTATGATTGGAAAATGGCTCTGAACAGACCACAGTCGGCAGTCTTTTGTTTATGGGCCATAGGTTGGCCTCCTACTGCGAATAATGGGACAAAAACTTCAAGTACAGAGTGCAGGTTGAAGCCAATTGCAATCTATTTGCACATGTGTGGGCAATGCATTATAGTGTACAACTGCAAATACTAGTCACAAGCAATCATGGCCATATTATTGACCTTGCAGATTGTAGATAGAAGTCGCCCAGATGACCTTAAAAGGGGCGCCTTCGGATGCAGAGCTAATGCAAGACCTCATTGGCTTCAGTTGGGCAAAGAATTGATTCCCTCCCAATTTGCACAGTGCAACGATGCATTATATTCAATTATGACTAATGTACTTGATGCAAGGCTGAGTACAGAACCCAGACTGAAGTTGCAATTCCCTAATTGGAGCAGGAGGAGGCCATTCAGCCTTTTGAGACTGCTCTGCCATTCAATCTGATCTTGGCTGATCATCTAAGTCAATACCCAGTGCCGACTTTCTTCCCGTACCTTTTGATCCCTTTAGCCCTAAGAACTATGTCTCAATCCTTCTTGGGGATATTCCCTCTTTTGGCCTCAACCGCTTTCTGTGGCAAGAAGTTCCACAGGATTACCAATCTCTGGGTGAAGAAATTTCTCTTTATCTCAGTCCTAAATGGGTTACCCTGTATCCTGAAACCATGATTCCCTGGTTCTGGACTCCCCGGTCATCAGGAGCCCCTCATATCATGCTGTGTGCAGCACTCCCAATATTTGAAGGTGTTGTGAATGCTGACTGCTCACATTACTAAGCTGTTCTATTCCTTATGTTCCCCACACAGGGTCATTACACACATGACTAATAGATCCAGCCATGGCAAGAACTATTGTCACTGTTGCAGCGATGGAATGAATGCGCAGAGAAATGCAGGAGTAACAGGTCTATCAGCAAGCCCAGGACCAACAGCAACATTTAGCAGCAACTGAGCAGCCCTCACATGAAGAGGTTGCAGCTGAAGGTCCCCTCAGGATGTGGAGGGAATACGGTATTTGCAGTTGTACACTATAATGCTTTGCCCACACATACACAGATCGATTGCAATTGGATTCAACCTGCACTCTGTACTTGAAGTTTTTGTCCCATTTCTCACAGTAGGAGTCCAACTTATGGCCCATAGACAAAACACTGTTTGTGCCCACTGTGGTCTGTTTACAGCTGTTTTCCAATCACAGGTGGCATTGAGGGAATATCCTCAATGCTGTTTCCTTCAGACGAGCAATAGACTGAGGATGTCCCAGAACACTGTCAGTGAGAGATGCCAACTGCTGGAGCAGGATCTGTGACTCAAAGAAATGTGTGTCCATCCTATCCCAGTGGCTGTCAAGGTAACAGCTACAGTGAACATCCATGCGACTGGGGACGTGTAAGGGACCTCACTCCACCCACCAAAATGAGACCACTTTATTTTGTTTTCCTCTGACAAGTTTGGGAGGTCCAGGCAATATGATTCAGCCACATAGCTGCTTCCCATAGTGCAGGGTGGGACAGACTCCATACATGCCACACTCTGAGGGCCATATCTCTTCACAGCTGAGCCCACACTTGGAAAAAAGGTTCTGCTCCATCAGTCCCATTTCTTAGATGTGTGTGCGTGATACTCAGGAAGCTGCCACGACTCCTAAATCCTTTGGAACTCTCCTGTTCCTGCGATGCCTTTACCAATTGCAGCTGGGAGAATCAGAGGAGAGGGGCACCGCAGGGAGAACATATCAAGGTAATAATGTGAGTTTGTGTCAATGACAAGAGAGAGATTGTTCAGCTTCACTGAGAGTAACCACCATGAACTTCGATGAAACTGATACTTAGCCAATCTCTGGCAACTTTCAGCTCAATATTTCCATCTCAGGGCCATCAAGGTAGCCACTAATAAATCCAGAAGGAAGCTAAGGGAAATTGATTTGATTTGATTGTTGTCACATGTGCTGAGGTACAGTGAAAAGTGTTGTTTTGCATGCTATACAGGCAGATCATACCATACAATGTGCATCAGGGTAGCAGAACTGAGTGCAAAAATACAGTGTTACAGGTGCAGACAAGGTGCAGAGAGAGGGATCTGAATTAACATTTGAAAGGTCCATTAAAAAATATGATAACAGTGGGGAATAAGCTGTTCTTGAATCTCTTTGTACATGTGTTCAAACTTTTATATCTTCTGCCCAACAGAAGAGGGTAGAAGAGAGTATAACCAGGGTGGGAAGGGTCTTTGAATATGTTGGTTGCTTTCCCAAGGCAGCAGGAAGTATAGATGGAGTCAATGAATGTCATTGTCATTGTCAATGGAGTCAATGTCTTTTCCCAGAGAGTGATTGGAATGTGTAACTTGCTGTCACCGGGTGTAGATAAGGTAATCAACACTTCCATTTAGACAGAAGTTGGATTAACATTCAAGACAGGAAGGAGAAGGATGTAAAGATACGGTGAGAAGAAGTAAAATGAGAAGAAGTTTGAGAAAGGTGTAGAAAACGTTGGACAAATAGAAAGACCTGTGCCCTAAGTAATTATTTGATTTAGGTGAGCAGTTGTACTTTGTCCATTCAATAATGCGGCTGCCAAGAAATTCACTGAATCAAGGTTCATTTTTTTGTCTACCTCTGCTCAAGTGTAAAGTGTCTGTGTACATTCTCCAGGAAGTAACCCCCACGTGAGGATTGCAGTAACTCTGTGTTGTCTCCCACAATCAGAATGAATTTCCAGTCTGTGCAGTAAATACTAGCCAGTTAATCAGTCATGTCGAATACAGCTGTCAAACCCAATCCAACCTTTAGCGAACAGTACACAGTCGGCATTGGCTGTATAATAAACCAAAAAAAATTGATTTTTCATCTCCTCTCAATCCTTCCTCACTGCTGACATACCATTGTTTCTACTGAGCAGTAGTATGGTGCGATTGAAGCCAGAAATATGGGCACAATTTGCAGAGAGAGACAGAGAGAGAGAGAGGCATAAAGATGTCTGGCCAAACAGTGGTTGGATTAAAGCAAGGGAAAAAAAACTTTATATCAGCAGTATCCAGTGTTATTTGAGCAGATGGTTGGAGTTTTACAGTCAGTGCATGTAGGAGTCCAGCTGCGAAAGAAGTGAGAGCCTCTGTTGAAAAACAATTCTGGAAAATTAAGTTCATGCCTTGTCAAACTGGGTGAGGGAGGGGTTGGTCATTTATCATTGATACAGAAATGAAAACCAGGTGTGATATGTGACCAATGCTAACTGTATCACTCACTTTACACTATTTCCTAAGGTCACAATTACTTCTACACTTCCATTTAAAAATTAACAGTACAGTTAGATAAACAGTTTTGCAACCTTACCCTGAGTATATATATGATAATAACTGCCAATATCAACATGAGTAACCTGATCATTAATATTACAAGAGAAATCAAGCCCTGCTGTTCTAAAGCAGGCATTATTCAGTATCTACGTACTGAAGAGAAAGGGAATTGCAGGTGATACTTTTTTTTGTTCAATGTACCTTTCATTTCTTTGTCATTTTATCAAACATGTCTACCCGATTTTTTTTATCAAATGAAATTTGTTCACTGCCATGGAAACCCTCAAATGTATTTAGTTCAACAAAAGGCTTTGTGTTCCATCCATCTCAAGGACACTGGTTCTATGTGAGATTTACAAGGTTAAAAAAGCTGCACCTACCACTCAAATGAAATTTGGTTCGACATTTGTCTCCAAAATTACTATTACAAGAAGCTATTTGTACAATTGATAAACAGTCTATGATTTAGCCTATTTACTGTGGTGCTTTTAGTACATGTCAATTATTATATTATTTTACTCTCTGATTATCAATGAAGGCATTCTTCCTTTAAACGTGTGGAGTTCAGGTGTACGTGCTGATATCCATCCTTTCAAAGAAACAGCTGGAGGTCCTACATGATGTTACATGCTGTCACGCAAATATTTCCTTATTAAGTCAGATATGCATCATGAAATTACTTTAGCTGAATACCAGGAAGTTTAAGTCCAAGGTTTCTGACCCCTACATGGGTTCTTTTCCCCTAGAATCATAGAATCCCTACAGGGTGGAAGCAGGTCATTCAGCCCATTGAGTCCATGGACATGAACATGGAACACAAGTCCTTCACAGATGCTGGCAATAGAGAAGAGATGAGTTTCAATGCAGCTGTTATTAGCCTGCTTTCTATGAGCTGCTTTCTCTCCTCTATTGCAAATAAATCAAGCTGTCAACTTTAACAAGTATGGAATTATATTCAAGCGTATGTCATCGAGCTGTTGAGTAGGATCGTTTAAGTCTATCCAGTACTTGCAATGAGTAATTTTAATGCTCTGTTTGCCTTTTGAGCTTAATATATAAAATATTACGACTGAAAATGCTTTGCAGTAACTAAAAATAGCCAAACACTAAAATTGAATGGACAACAGAGATCAAGGATGAAGGTTATTGTTATGTATTTTTGTTTTTGTTATATAGCAGATATGAAGCACAATAAACCTTTTGCATTTAATCTTACTTTGACACTGCCTCAGACTAGATCACTAAAGGAAGGAAGCTGTCTGTTCCTGAATGTTAGATCCCAATATTGCACCGTTTTAAACACCTTGGACATCAGTTCTGTGACAAGGTTGGCAAAGCTGACATTCCCCTTCCCCACGAGCAGGTAAAGAGCAGATTTGACTGACATATTCAATATCTTGAGGGCTCTGGACAGAGCTGATAAGGACACACCACTCCCACTGGCAAATGGCTAAGAACCAGGGGGCACCAATGTCAAGTGACAGACGAAAGAAGTAATGGCGTGCCAAGCGTAAAACGTGGTTTCAAATGGATGTGCTGTCACATCTAAATCTTTATAATCTAAACCTCTTGCTGTACCACCCAGCATCATATTAGCCTTTTTATGGCCTTAATCACCTGTGGTGTTGCTTTTAACGTATGAACCAGTATCTCCAAATCCATATACCTTTTTCTATCAATCTGGCTTTCTCCATTCAAGCTGTTTCATTCATCAATAAAGAATTCCATCTCCATTTTATGGCCCATTCTTCCATCTGATTAAGATCATTTTGCAGTTTAATTTGTTATTGACTCACAGCAACATTGTTGACTCTTAACTGCTCACATGGCTATTGAAGGATTGGCAATAAAAACCTTCCATTTTAACAGTACTTGCAAATTTTAGGACAGCACTGTGCTCTTATTGTTGATGTTTCATAACTAGAAGTAGTGCCAGATGAACAGGACCCTAGAATGGAATCCCAACAGTGTGAAAACAGGCGATTCAGCCCATCAAGTCACAGTGACCCTCTGAAGAGATTCTACCCATTCTCACCCCCCTGCCCTACACCCTGCATTTCCAATGGCTAATGCACCTAGCCTGCACATCTCCTGACACTATGGGCAATTTAGCATGGCCAATCCTGGGAATCCTAGAATCTGGGAGAATACCGGATCACCCAGAGGAAACCCACACAGACGCGGGGAGAATGTGTAAACTCTACACAGGTAGTCGCCCGATGCTAAAATCAAACCCAGGTCCATGGCACTGTGAGGCAGCAATGCCAACCACTGAGCTACCATGCTGCCCCCTGTCAGTCATCATTGCCTAGTCTCAATCATTCAGCGCGTTTACCTTTTATTCCTGGCTGTTTCTTCCATTTTAGCCCAATTCTCTTTCAATTTGCCACTCTTATCCTAATTCTGTACTTACTAACTTCCTCCAGTTGTTTGCTCAAGTCGGTTAGCACAATTGGCTGGTTGGTTGGATACAACGTGAGGAGCACAGGTTCAATTCCCATCACTGGCTGAGGTTTCCATGATGGACTCTCCTTCTCACCCTCTCCCCTTGCCTGACGCTTGGTGAGCCTCAGGTTAAATGACCACCAGTCATCTCTCTCTGGGAATTTGGCAAAGTTTTTACTGGAAGATTAAACATGGAGGATGTTTGGAGGTAGTGGAGGGGCTATTGAATGGGATAAGGCCATCAGAAATAGGCTATTTGGCCTGCTGAGTCTGCCCATCATTCAATGAGATTACAGCTGATGTGATAACTCTCAACTCCTCATTTTTAGCTTTTGCCCCATAGTCTTAGATTCCCTTACTGATTAAAAGTTGTCTATCTCAGCCTTGAATTAACTAATGAGAGAGCTCCTGTGGTGAAGAAGTCTACAAATTCATTATCCTCTGAGAGACAAAATTCCTCTTCACCCGTATCTTAAATGGGTGACCTATTACTCAGAAAGTAAGGGCAACTTCCTTTGATGGTATTTCAGCAATTCCATTTAGAAACATTTTGCAGTTTAGAAATACTAATTGGAATGGAATCCGTAAAATTTGTTGTAGTCTACATGCATTAAATCAAAACAGACAACTCATCTATAGCGTTCATTCTATTGGCCACGATAATGGTCCAAATAGTCTCGAAATTTGTCACTGTTTAACTCTGTCATGGTCATTTGGGTGGGGATGTTTACAAGCACTCCTGTGATCAGTGGGAGGACTCTCCCATCTTATCAAGCATGATCCAAGTCTATAAACAGTTTATTTAAAAATTACATGTAGATACGTGACTTTGAACCATTATCAGCTTTTGCAGTAAAACAAAACAAATGCATAATAGCAAGATGGGGCTAGAAATATAATAAATACAAGTAATGCCAGTAATCAGGATGCGAAGCATTAGTGCACAAGTATATTCACAGGTCAGTCACTCCGGCATTCTTAACATTTATTTGCATTCGGCAACATTTTTCAGCATTAAAAAATAAGCATGGATGCGAGCATCGCTGGCAAGAACATTTATTGCTCATCCCTAACTGTCCTTGAGAAAGTGGTGGCCAGCTACCTTCTTGAACTTCTGCTGTCCTTATCATGTAGGAACACTCTGCTGTTGTTGTGGAGGGTGTTCCAAGATGGTGACTCAGTTCAAGTCAGGATGGTGGGTGGCTCAGAGGGGAGCTTGCAAGTCATGCAGTTCCCTTGTCTCTGCTGCCCTTCTCTGTGGTCGGGCTTGCAGGCTGTTAAGATGCGACTGGGAGGTGCAGTTGTTTGTTGCGAGCTGAGCGTAGGTGTTCCAAAAAGCAGTCCCCAAAATGCAGGGTGTAGGGCAGGGGGGTGAGAATGGGTAGAATCTCTTCAGAGGGTCACTGTTCACTTAAGGTGCCTTGTTGTGTTGCTGCGAAATGTAATGTGCTCACATGGTAAGCAATGGTACAGCATAGAAGTAACCCCGTTGCCATTTGGAAGGATAACCAATTATTCCCATTCCTTTATCTTTATTAACATAGTCCTTCATAATCATCACTTTCAGTTAAACTTATCAAAATCATGCTAAGAGTTACTAAACTAGTGGAATGGGTTTTTCAGGGTATTTATACCTGAGGTGGCAATGCTTATGTTAGCGCTGATGTCATGAAAACTAGACATTGTACTGAAAGATTCAACAGACATTTGTCATAGACCCTGATATATATAAATACTATAGTCACGGGCACTTCAGTTTCCAGGCTAATGCTAAACCAAAGAGATACAAATAGTTACAGAGATAGTAGGAACTGCCGATGCTGGAGAATAGGAGATAATAAGGTGTAGAGCAGGCCAGGCAGCATCAGAGGAGCAGGAAGGCTGATGTTTTGGGTCGAGACCCTTCTTCAGAAATGGGGGACAGGAAGGGGATTCTGAAATAAATAGGGAGAGACAGGGAGACAGAAAAAAGATGGATAAAGAAGAAGATAGGTGGAGAGAAGACAGGCAGGTCAAAGAGGCGGGGTTGGAGCCAGTAAAGGTGATTGTAGGTGGTGATTTAGGGAGGGGATTGTTCAGTCCAGGAAGGACGGACAGGCCAAGGAGGTTAGTGGGTAGGAGATGGGGGTGGGGCTTTACGTGGGAGGAATGGTTGGGGAGGCAGGGACGAGCTGGGCTGGTTTTGGGATACAGTAGGGTGAGAAGAGAATTTGAGCCTTGCGAAGTCCACATTGTTACTATTGGGCCGCAGGGTTCCCAAGCGAACTATGAGATGCTGTTCCTGCAGCCTTCGGGTGGGGTCATTGTAGTAATGCAGGAGACCCAGGATGGACATGTTGTCCAAGGAGTGAGAGGGGGTGTTGAAATGGTTCACGACTGGGAGGTGCAGTTGTTTGTTGCGAACTGAGCGTAGGTGTTCCAAAAAGCAGTCCCCAAGCCTCCGCTTGGTTTCCGCAATGTAGAGGAGGCCACAATGGGGGCAGCGGCTGCAGTATACCACATTGGCAGATGTGCAGGTGAACATCTGTTTGATGTGGTAGATCTTCTTAGGGCCTGGGATTGGGGTGAGGGGTAGGTGTAGGGGCAGGTGGAACACTTTCAGCATTTGCATGGAAAACTGCTGGGTGTGGTGGAGCTGGAGGGGAGTGTGGAGTGAACAAGGGAGTCACGGAGAGCGTGGTTCCTGCAGAAAGCAGATATGGTTGGAAGGGGAAAATGTCTTTGGTGGTGGGGTTGGATTGCAGATGGCAGAAGTGTCGGAGGATGATGCGTTGATTCCCGAGGTTGGTGGGTTGGTACGTGAGGATGAGGAGAATTCTGTCTGGGTTTTTATCGTGGGTAGAGGGTGTGAGGGATGAGTTGTGGGAAATGCGAGAGTCACGGCTGAGGGCATTTTCGTCCACTGTGGAGGAGAAGTTGCTGTCCTTGAAAAACAAGGACATCTGGAATGTCCAAGAGTGGAATGCCTCATCTTGGGAGCAGATGTGGTAGAGGCAAAGGAATTGGGGATAGAGGATGGCCTTTTTGCAGGAAGGTGGTTGAGAGGAGGTATACTCTAGGTAGATTCCAGGTACAAATTGTATCAGAGATAATAGAAACTGCAGATGCTGGAGAATCCAAGATAACCATGTATGGAGCTGGATGAACACAGCAGGCCAAGTAGCATCTTAGAGGCAGGAAAGCTGATGTTTTGGACCTAAACCCTTTATCAGAAATGGGGGAGGGGAAGAAGGCTCTGAAATAAATAGGGAGAGAGGGGGAGGCGGATCGAAGATGGATAGAGGAGAAGATAGGTGGAGAGGAGACAGACAAGTTAAAGAGGTGGGGATGGAGGCAGTAAAGATGAGTGTAGGTGGGGAGGTAGGGAGGAGATAGGTTGGCCCAGGGAAGATGGACAGGTCAAGAGGGCGATTTGCAATTAGTAGGTGGGAAATGGGGGTGCAGCTTGAGGTGAGTGGAGGGAATGGGTGACAGGAAGAGCAGAGTAGGGAGGCGGGGATGAGCTGGGCTGGTTTTGGGATGCGGTGGTGGGAGGGGAGATTTTGAAGCTTGTGAAGTCTACATTGATACCATTGGGCTGCAGGGTTCCCAAGCGGAATATGAGTTGCTGTTTCTGCAACCTTTGGGTAGCATCACTGTGGCACCTCTGATGATGTGGAAGGTCTTCTTGGGGCCTGGGATGGGGGTGAGGGAGGAGGTGTGTGGGCAGGTGTAGCACTTCCTGCGGTTGCAGGGGAAAGTGCACGGTCTGATGGGGCTGGAGGGAAGTCTGGAGCGGAAAAGGGAGTCATGGAGAGAGTGGTCCTTCTTGAAAGCAGACAAGGGTGGGGAGGGAAACATGTCTTTGGTGGTGGGGTCAGATTGCAGATGGCGGAAGTAACGGGGGATGATGCGTTGGATCCGGAAGTTGGTGAGGTGGAATGTGAGGATGAGGGGGATTCTCTTTTGGTTGTTATTGGGGGGGTGGGGTGTGAGGGATGAGTTGCAGGAAATGTGGGAGACACGTTTGAGGGTGTTCTGGAGCACTGAGGGAGGGAAGTTGCCGACCTTGAAAAACAAGGTCATCTGAGATGGGCGGGAGTGGAATGCCTCATTCTGGGTGCAGATGCGGCGGAGGCAAAGGAATTGGAAATAGGGGATGGAATTTTTGCAGGAACGTGGGTGGGAGGAGGTGTATTCCAGGTAGCTGTGGGAGTCAGTGGGCCTGAAATGGATACTGGTTTCTAGGTGGTTGCCTGAGATTGAGACAGAGAAGTCCAGGAAGGTGGGGGAAGTGTTCAAGATAGTCCAGGTGAACTTAAGGTTGGGGTGGAAGGTGTCAGTGAAGTGGATGAACTGTTTGAGCATATGAACAGCAACTCGTGTTCCACTTGGGAACGCTGCAGCCTAATGGTATCAATGTGGATTTCACGAGCTTCAAAATCTCTGCTCCCCCTACTACATTCCAAAGCCAGCTCAGCACGTCCACACCTCCCTAACCTGTTCTTCTTCTCACCCATCCCCTCCTCCCACCTCAAGCAGCAGCCCATTTCCTACCTACTAACCACATCCCAACCCCTTGACCTGCCCGTCCTCCCTCGGCTGATCCATCTCCTCCCTACCTCCCCACCTACACTTGCCTTTACTGGCTCCATCCCTGCCCCTTTAACTTGTCTGTCTTCTCTCCACTTTTCTTTTTCTCTATCCATCTTCGATCCGCCTCCCCCTCTCTCCCTATTTATTTCAGAACCCTCTTCCCCTCCCCCATTTCTGATGAAGGGTCTAGGCCCAAAACATCAGCTTTCCTGCTCCTAAGATGCTGTTTGGCCTGCTGTGTTCATCCAGTTCCACACTTTGTTATCCAGGTACAAATAGTGGTTTGCCTCCATCAGCATGCCATACTTTAAATGGCCTGTGTTAAGGTGGGTTCTGAGACATTTTTACTCTCAGGCTTTAACAGAGAGATAATACCACGAGTGTGCAAGTATACTGCTTACTACCTGTTAGACATAACGTAACAGACAGGACTGAATTTGCTTCCTGAGCTCTCTCAGACATTGCCTTTTAAATCATAACATGCTGCTTTGTAAAAATTCTCCCTCATCTCATCCATGCTTCATTTTGCCAATCGTTAAATCTGTTCCGTGCCTATTTGTCTGTCTCCAATGGAGACAGACAATGTTAAAACATTTCATGACTTTCAAATCTCTATTAAATCTCCCTTTCACCTCCTACGCAATAACAAGAACAATTTCTGCTTTTCTCGTGAATTATGTTGATTTAATATGAAACTGATTGAAACATATAAACTTCAAACAGAGCTGGGCAAACAGAATAGCTGCGGAAGGATGTTTTCCCCTTGTTGGGGAATCTAAAACCTGGGGACACAGTCTCAAGAAATGGGGCAGACCATTTAGAATTGAGGGATGGAATAATTTCTTAATTCAAAGGTAATCTGTGGAACCCTCCAACGCAGAAGACTGTGAAGTCATCACACGCATTCAGAAAGGGGACAGATAAATTTCTAGATTTTAAAGGCATCAAGGGGTGTAAGGAGAAACTCGGATTATGTCATTGAGATGAATCAGTCGAGATCTTAATGAATAGCTGTGGAGGTTTAAGGGGCCGAATGGCCTACTCTTGCTTTTAGTTTCTAAGTTCTGAAAGGCTTTCATCATCTCATAACTATTCTTTAGCTAATTGTGACAAAGGTGTATCTATTGAAAGCATGATAATTTTTTTTAGTGATCTGAAAGATAGTTAATGATATCTAAGGATATTGTAGATCCTGTCACCAAGGTAGATTACCTATGGCTTTGAGCCTTCTTTCCCTCTGAGGTGTTAACTAAGCCTTACACAACCCTTTGGAAAGGATGGCTGTTACTTTTTCCACATGATATTGCTCATATGTCTTCTGGGATACAGTATAAGATGGACAGGGTGGTGCAGGAAACCTGTGTTCAATTCTGACCTCCCTGCTATAGGAAAGATGTTGTTAAACTTGAGAGGGTTCCGAAAAGATTGACAAGGATGTTGCTGGGTTTGGAGGATTTGAGCTATAGGCAGAAGCTAAATAGGCTAGGGCTATTTTCCCTGGAGCGTTGGAGACTGAAGTGCGACTATATACAGGTTTATAAAATCATGAGACACATGGATAAGGTGAATAGTTGAAGTCTTTTCCCCAGGGTAGGGGCACTGAAAGCTAGACGGCATAGGTTTAATGTGAAAGGGGAAAAAACTTAAAAGGGACCTACGGGCCAACATTTTCACACAGAGGGTGGTGTGTATATGCAATGACCAGCCAGAGGAAGTGGTAAAGACTGGTATAATGACAACATTTAAAAGGCACCTGGATGTATGAATAGGAAGGGTTTAGAAGGAAATGGGCCAAATGCTGGCAAATGGGTCAAGATTAATTTAGGATTTCTGGACAGCATGGATGAGTTGGACCGAGGGGCTGTTTCCATGCTATACAGCTCTGTGACTTTACAACTCTACAACATGGGGAAAGTAAATGCTCTGAGGAGAAATTAAGAATCCAGTAACTGAGCTATATAGTTAGCTTGTGCTCAACTTCTGAGATAAAACATATTCAAGCTGTTAGATTGATGTATAAAAACCCAAAGAGCTGAATAGTTAATAAAAACTGAAAGGACTGTGGATGCTGTACATCAGGAACAAAAACAGAAATTACTGGAAAAGCTCAGCAGGTCTGGCAGCATCTGTGAAGCAAAAGCAGAGTTAATGTTTCAGGTCCGGTGAACCTGTTTTAGAACAGGAAACAGATCAGCTACATAGTTAGCTGCTCTTCTCTGCTGGTTAGTGGATTCTCGCCTGCGTCCTTTCTTTGTTGCATGGGATCTCTTCCCTCTGTGGTTTCCTCATCAAGCCTCCGCTTGACACAGTAAAAGCTGAAGGATTGTTTCCTCTTCAGGACAGCTTAGGGCCAGAAGGAATAAATTCAGAATAAAGGAGCACTAGTTTAAGAATGAGATGAGGAAGAATTTCTCGTGGGAATTTGGAGTTCCTTGCCAGAGACACCTATGGGCAGAGTTCTTGTGTACCTTTAAGATTGAGACTTGACTTGCATGGTGTCAAGGAAAACTCAGGAAAGTAGACATGAGGAATGAGCGTTATTAGGAACTGCTGATGCTGGAGAATCTGAGATAACACAGTGTGAGGCTGGATGAACACAGCAGGCCAAGCAGTATCAGAGGAGCAGGAAAGTTTGACGCTCCGGGTCGAGACCCTTCTTCAGAAATGGGGGAGTGGAAGGGGATTCTGAAATAAGTAGAGACAGAGGGGGACACAGTTAGAAGATGGATAAAGGAGAAGGCAGGGTGAGAGGAGACAGACAGGTCAAAGAGACGGGGTTAGAGCCAGTGAAAGTACGTGGGGAGTTAGGGACGGGATCGGTCAGTCCAAGGAGGCGGGATGAGGTTAGTGGGTAGGAGTTGGGGGTGGGGCTTGAGGTGGGAGGAATGGTTAGGGAGGCGGGGACTAGCTGGGTTGGTTTTGGGATGTGGTAGGGGGAGGGGAGATTTTGAAGCTTGTGAAGTCCACATTGATACCCTTGGGCAGGAACAGCATCTCATATTCTGCAGCCGAAACATTAGCTTTCCTGCTCCTCTGCTTAGCTGCTTAGCCTGCTGTAGACATGAGGAATGTTGGAGAAGCCATGAATGGTGGAACAGGTTGGAGGGGACTCAATGACCTACTCCTGTTCCTATTATTTTTGTAATCTTAAGGGCCTATACTGACTGACATGGAGCTGCTCTCCAAAGATGCCTTCATAAATGTTTTATATCACAAGCTGGTTTCTGTCAGCTGCCCATAATATCAGTTTTCCCATTGTCCACACCGGTAGCCCACGACAATGCTAAAAATGACACTCAATGGGGTTTGATTTTCCTTTATTCACTCACGGGAAGGGGGCATTGCTGGCTAGGCAGCATTTATTGCCCATCCCTAATTGCCCAGAGGGAATTCAGGGTCAACCCCATTGTTGTGGGTCTGAAGTCACATGTAGGCCAGAACAGGTAAGTTTCTTTCCCTGAAGGACATCAGTGAACCAGATGGGCTTTTCCAACTCAAATGATAATGGATTCATGGTCATCATTAGATTCTTAATTCCAGATATTTGTTGAATTTGAAGCTGGATGCCAGAACATTATCTGGTTCTCTGGATTAACAGTCCAGCAATAATACTATTAGGCCAGTTGTATTTCTTGGCAGTAGGATGTTTTTGTTCCTCATAGCCAGTCTGTGGCATTTCGTTCTGCAGCAAATACGTCCATGGAATATTGAGTGTATATTCATTTGCCACCTGGACAATAGCAACTGTTAAACCCACAGGAGATATCTATTGCACTTTGATTCCTTCTTCATGGCATATTCCAAAAGAAACACTTACATTTTATGTCCAGCCAGATGATCAGGTATTACTTATGGCCATTGGTAGTTTTGTGAATATTTGGCAGATGCAAGAGGAGAAAAGGTCACCTGACCTCCCAAAACCTTCCTATTTCAAAAACAATCGTCCCTTCTGTTTCAAAAATATGTGTTCATTTTCCATAAACTTTTCATTATAACTATGTGCCATGAAATTGTTCTCAGTTTTGGTCTATTGACTGTCAACTTGGCTGAATAACTCAGATCTTGTTTTGCAATTTTTGAGAATTTCTTTCGTGTAGGGAAGAGATGAAAATTAATATGTTACAGCAACAATTTTGAAATGTCTGATGTTTATCAGCAATCCGTAAAATCATGTCAATAACAATGTAATCTCATCATGTTGAGCTATAGATGACTGTGCAGAATCAGAAATAAATAATTTAACCCCTAAATTGGAATTAAAGTTGATTAGTAAAAAAAGACGGCAAATGGTCAATACTCAGCAATGTCGTGCAATAGGATGTTGCTATTTTGATTTTGCTATCACAAAGAAGCATTATAAACTATTTTAACAGTTCATGACTGAATAATTTTGATTTGTTGATAGTTTCCTGGTATTAACGGTCTTTCTTTATAAAATAAAACCACTGGCCTCTTGAAATTTAAGGTTTAGTTCATTATTTTGAAGGAAATAGACAGATTGGAAAAGATGTAAGACATAGATCAGAGAATGAAGTTTAAGCCAGAAAGTTTTTAACAGGATTTGAGATCCATTGCTTTACGAACAGTACTAGCATTCTGTTTAGTGGTCAACATTGAAATATCACACATTTATTGTCCAAAGTGAGGGGAGCAACTTGGCAAGGCTCAGGTATTTATCCACTAATGGCTTGTTCTGTTGTTTATTGCGGTCCAAAGCACTAGTTCAGTCTGCACAATCTTGCTGAGAGAAAATTAATGAGGCAGGACACAGGGTGGCTGCTGTATCCCAGTTACAGGAAACAAACGAGTGTTAAGAACATAAGGTTTCAGAGGAACTATCAGACAAGTCAAGGCTGTTTGTGTTACTCAAAGGATACTGAAGGTTTTGATTAAAGCCAAGAGCTAGATTCATTTTCTTGCCAACGTAATTTGAACCCAATTATTCAGCAGTGTGTTTGTGTACATGTCCAGCCTGATGGTGCCAGTGAGAGAGGAGAGACTACTTGGCATGCGGCTGGATGAGGGCATTCCTGTTGATGTTACTGCCTTCCCCTTCCTATTTGGGGAAACATAAACAAAGTGAGTGAAAGAGGTCAAAACAAAACAGGGCTTCATCCTAGAGCAAATCCTCAGACAGGCGATCAGTTTGAATCATTTTGCACTCAAGTCCCCAGAAAACACCCTCCCCAGAGTCATTGGCAATCAGAATTAAAATGAAATTGTACAAAGCTGAACTTCCAAAAAACGAAGGTTGATAACTTGTTTTCAGTAAAATCCTTTCCTTTTGCCGGTTGGCTATCGGATGAAATCTGTCTTCATAGAATCATAGAATTATAGAATCCCAACTGTGTGGGAGCAGGTCTATCGGCCCATCGAGTCCATGCTGCCCCTTCAAAGAGCATCCCACCTAGACTCACCCAACCTACCCTATCCCTGTAACCCTGCATTTCCCAAAGCTAATGCACCTAAGCATGCACATCCCTCGACACTAAGGACAACTTAACATGGCCAATCCACCTAACCTGCACATTTTCGGACACACGTGCATATATTTTCCAAGATTGCTTTCTTGGATGTTGACAGTTTGCAACAGTAAATGAGAATCAGTTGCATTCCTTTCTCTTTCACTACTCCTCCTCTGTGCACAGCTATATTCGGTGAAAATAGCAATACAGCCCACCTGACACCATTCCTACTCACATCTTTGTCCCTGTCAGTTTGGCAGGAATCCCCCTCAAATGGGAAACAGGTTGATATTTGGAGCTCTGTGCTGTGAAATGGCCCTGATACAGTACCCATCTCTGGAATAGATTCTTGAAAGTCACCCCTATGTGTTCTTGGCATTGATATTCTTAGACAACCACCCTTCAGAAGATTTCACACAAAGGAAGGTGATATTAAAAATAATTTAAAATGAAGACTGTTATAGAGTCATAGAGTTGTATACCACAGAAACAGGCCCTTTGATTCAAATCGTCCATGCCGACCAGGTATCTTAGATAAATCTAGGCCCATTTGCTAGCATTTGGCCCATATCCCTCTAAACCCTTCCTATACATACGTCCATCCAGATTTCTTTTAAATGTTGTAATTGTACCAGCTTCCATCACTTCCTCTAGCAGCTCATTGCATACGTACACCACCCTCTGCATGAAAAAGTTGCCTGTTAGATCCCTTTTATATCTTTCCCTCCTCATCTTGACCTATGCCCTGTTGTTTTGGACTTCCCTACCTTGGGATAAAGACTTTGGCCATTCACCCTATCCATGCCCCTCACAATGTTATAAACCTCTACATGGTCACCCCTCAGCCTATGACACATCAGAGAAATTAGCCCCAGCGTATTCGGCCTCTCCTTTTGGCTCAAGTCCTCCAAACCTGGCAACATCCTTATATATCTTTTCTGAACCCTCTCAAGTTGCCCTAGGAAGGGGATGAATACTCCTACTGGGCCCAGAAGATTTGAACTGCCTGGGAGTCCATGTCTGGGATTGTCTGCCTTCTTGCCTCTCATGCTCTGTATGGTGTTTATCATCACAAACTCGGAGCTCCTGGCCTTTCCGATGGAGGTGCGCTGTTCCTCAACTGGAAACTTCAGAGGACTCCAAAGGCCGCCATTAGGCAGCTGGCGTGCCAATCTCCTTCCTAGAAATTTGGAAACTATTTGGGTGGCATGGTGGCTCACTGGTTAGCACTGCTGCCTCACAAGGCCAGAAGCCTGCGCTCAATTCTACCCTCAGGTGACCGTCTGAGTGGAGTTTACACATTCTCCCAGTGTCTGCGTGGGTTTCCTCCAGGTGCTCCGGCTTCCTTCCACAGTCCAAAGATGTGCAGGTTATGGATTGGCCGTGCTACATTACCCATAGTGTCCAGGGATGTGCAGGCTTTGTGGGTTCGCCATGGGAAATTGCAGTGATAGGATCTGGGGTGGGATGCTCTTTGGAGTGGCAGTATAGATTTGATGGGCTGAATGGCCTGTTTCATACTACAGGAATTCTATGAAATCAATTTTGTAATCGTAGAATAATAATTTATTGTCACTTGTGTATTTTACAAAAAATACAGTGAAACGTGACTAAGTTGCCTTACTCTGGTGCCATTTTAGTAACAAGTTAAACATGAAAAAAATTAAGACCAAGTCCACCATTCAATTCACAGCTCCAGGTCTCCTTAGGTCGAGGAAATGTGATGTGCCACTAAAATGGTATTAATGTGACAGCTGATCATATTTGTTGCTGGAGCATTGGATATAAGACAATACTTGGATGGGAAATGGAAAGGAACACTGTAGTGCTCAGGGAGGCACCTGATCTGGGTTGCAAAGTCAGATAGCACACACAACAGATATAGGATGCAGCTTCCACTCAAGCTTTGGTAGCCCTTTGCTACAGTTAAATTGTGACCATGTATGTTGTTCTTATAAACAGAGGCATGACAGAGGCCAGCTGGTGGAAAAAAATACTGGGAGAAGGCAAGAAGAGAAGGGAATACATTTGAACTCACCCCGCCAGGGAGAAAACTAAGTAGATGATTGGGAAACCACTAACCCCACCTTTCAGTACGGCAAATTGCAATCTTAAATTCCAGACACCGATGCAGCCAGAACTCAGTAGGGTTTTTGTTTAAGCATCTAATTCAGGTCCCTACCATATAATCCGGGTCGCTAGGCACTTTGCTATTAAAGTAATCCTGCTGGGATTACATGAACTAGGGCCAGAAGAGGATCATCAAAGTATTTTTATTTAAATTGTTGGTAAATACCTGCCTGGCCAGGTGAATATTTTCCTTTGCTCTAGTCGCTTTTCCTCAACTGCAATTGTCTCCAGTCAGCCCATATCTATGGTCTCTAGTGGTAATACTGAAAGTGTAAGATCCCAGAATAAGACCTGGGTGGATAAACCAGAAGCTTTATTTTCACCTTTTTGTTAACAGTGGAGGTCAGACACTGAATATATTTAGAAGAGGCTTTCAATTAAGAACATGAACCTTCATTCCATTACACTGCACAACAACAATCGGAATGAAATCGTTATACATGTCAGATGGGAAGTTTCAACCTTTTTATTCCAACATTAACTTTACTGACAATCAAAGCGCCAACATTTACACTAAAGTTTTTTGTTCAGCCGGTACCACTGTATTGTCTTTCCTTTTGGCAAAGTTTGATGCGTTCACTGAATGCTATTCTCTTCAATTTGCAACTTTCTTTGCAATATATCATCAAGCTGCTAACTCAGTTCACTATTAATGCCATATTTAGGTTCCCTATAAATCATTTCCTAACATCCTTGGACCATGTCTTCCCCTCTGATACTGGCACAGCCTTCTGCTTCTGGAGTTTTCTTCCAAGCAACTTGGGACATCTTCCCAGTTCCTGTTTGAAGTATAATACACCTCTGGAGCAAGTGGTCCAGGCATCTTAGTCCAGGGGTAGAGATAGCATCACTGTGCCACAAGAGGACCCCAACTGTAAAATCTCCGTCCTTGGGTTGTCTTGAACCACAAATTATTTTGGTTAACAGCCGAACATGCTGACAAATTACACCACAGAGACTGGCAGAAGTCTTTTAAATAATCAAACAGGGGGCATATAATATTTTGATCATAACACATCACTGACAGCCAATTCTGCCCTGATATAAGTTCAGGGAGTTTCTTTGCAATGGAACTTACTTGACTGTTTAGTCAGGATTGTTATCAAAGGAACATTGACGAGGTTTGACTACTAAATTAGATTGGGTCCTAATTAGAAACATAAACAGAAGTTGATAGAAAAGCTCAGCAGGCCTGACAGTGTCTGTGAAGAGAAATTAGAGTTAACATTTCAGGCCTGGTGACCCTTCTTCAGAACTGAATATTGTCATGAGTGCTTCACTTGAATGTTGTTGGAGCTGCGCCCATCCAAGCAAGTGGGGAGTATTCCTTACATTCTGAGGAAGGGTCACTGGACTCTGATTTCTCTTCACAGATGCTGACAGGTCTGCTGAGCTTTTCCAGCAAAATCTGTTTTTTTTCTGACTTACAGCATCCGCAGTTCTTTTGGATTTTATTGGGTCTTACTGAGGCCAGACTCAAGTATGCTTCTCATTCACTAGGCTGCAATCCTGCTCAGGCAGTTAAAATTGAGCCCAAAACACAGATAGTGAAAATCTCAGTTAAACAAGAATTGTTGCGTTGAGGCTATTTGCTGGGACCTCATTTGCAGAAATCAACTGAGAGAAATAAAATAGTTTCCTCTATTCCTGTGACTGTCCCTCTCCAGAGGTGCTGTAATTGTCCAGGTAAAGGAGCAACATATCAAGTGACACTTGTGCCACATCAATGCCAGGGAATCACAATTTCCAATAAGATAGTCTAACCACTGCCCCTTGACATTCGCTGCCTTCACATCACTAACCCCCCACCACCCCCCCGCCCCACCACCCCGCCCCGACCCCACTATCAACATCCTGTTACCAGTGTCCAGAAAGAGAACTGAACTCGCATGTAAACATAAATAAAGTGACTACAAGAGCAGGTCAGAGGCTAGGAATCTTGCAGTGAGTAATTCACCTCATGACCCCCCCCCCAATCCCAAAATGTGTCCACCATCTACAAGGCACAAGTCAGGACTGCAATGAATACTGGAACAAAAACAGAAGTTGCTGGAAAAGCTCAACAAGTCTGGCAGCATCTGTGAAGGAAAAAACAGAGTTAACTTTTCGGGTGCAGTGACCCCTCCTCAGAGCTGTGTAATGAATAGTCCCCACTTACCTGGTTGGGCACAGTTCCAACAACACTCAAGCGAAGCCCTCATGACACCATCCAGGACAAAGCAGCTCATTTGTTTGGAACCACACCCACAAACACTGTCCCGCTCCATCATCAACCCTCAGTAGCAACAATGTGTACCGTCTACAGGATGCAATGCAGAAATTCACCAACGCTCCTTTGACAACACCTTCTAAACCCTTAACCGCTTCTATCCAGAAAGACAAGGGCAGCAGATACATTGGATACCACCACCTGAAAGTTCCACATTTTGCCACTCATGACCCTGACTTGGAAGCATGTTGCCATTCCCTCAATGTTTTTAGGTCAAAATCCTGGAAGTTCCTCAGTAACAGCACCGTTGGTCAGCCTACTGTAGCGATTCAAGAAGGCAGCTTCACCACCACATTCTGAAGGGCAGCTGAGGTGAGGCATTAAAATATTCGCACAGTGGTGCTCACATCCCATAAGCAAACAAAACAACATCGCCACTTATCTCAAAAAGCTTTCTATATCAATGTAATTGGGTTGAAAATTATGAGGAATACAGAATAGCTTTTTTGTTGAGAGTATTTGGAAATAATGGAAGTGGAAAATAACTCACTACAAAAGGGAAAATTGCAAGTATTGAAGCAAATGAAAAAGTAAATTGACATGCATTCAGATAGGATAATTGATGGCTGAACTTATCACCTTTGGTGGGGACGAATGAAATGGTAGAATTGAACCTGTGGCTTTACTTTATTGCATCATCCCTGCTACCTTACCTTTTAATGGCATTGGAAAAAAATCGACTCTATTCGTGCACAAATGTGCTTAAACCACACTCTACAGAAACCTACAGAAGAAATCTTCCAAACATAGACATCCTGCTGCCTCTTCCCAGTAGATGTGATGTGTCTGGATTGTCATAGGATAAATATCACACATAAGGCTACTATGCAAGATAAGTGCCTATGGTTTGGGGAATTGTTTACTGATGTGAAAAGCGGCTTGGCCAACTGATAGAAGAATTATGATAAGGGGCCATTTCAGGATAGTAGCCTGTATTTGGTGAGCTGCTGTCCTGATCGGCTACCAGGCTATAATTTCATGGCAATCCAGAGGAGGCTCACTTGGTTGATCTCAGGTATGGAGGGATTTTATCATGAGCAAAGGTTGCGTAGATTGGCCCCGTATGCATTGGAGTTCAGAAGAAGGGGGATGTTCTTACTGAAAAGTGTAAGATTTTTAGCAAGCTTTACAGGCTGGCCACAGAGTGGTTGATTCCCCTTTGGAAGAGCCTAGGAGCAGAGGATATAATCTTAGAAAAAGTGGTTGCACATTGAAGACAAAGCTGAGGAGGAATCTTGTCTTTCAGAGGACAGTGAAACCATGGAACTCTTTACCTCGGAGGTCTATTAAGGCGAGGTTATTAGGTAATCAAGACATTTTTAATCAGGAAGGGAACCAAGGATTATGGGGAAAAAGCAAAACAGTGAAGTTGATAATGATTAGATCAGCCACAATCTTCTCGAATGGCAAAGTAGACTCAACGTCCCAATGGCCTACTTCTAGCCTAAAGCGCATCCATGCAAGCTACAAAAACATTGAGTTAAGTCTGAGGAAGGCAAGAGATCTGCTCTACCAGTCAAACATAAGCAACAAAATCAGCACAACATCGCCAGTGAAGTGCTATTAACAAGTAGCAGCTAACCAAGCCAATGAGACATTGACAACACGTGACATCCCGGACAGATCATGGACGAGGCTGTAAGAAGATATTTTCACACTCACAAGAACCGATTATTGTATCATAGTAGACTACTCTTCTAAGTACTGGGAGGAGGAACAGCTGAATTAAGTGACTGCACCTGAGATTGTCAAATGCCTAGAAGTACAATTCAGGCATTGTGGCCCGCCCAACGTTGTCACAATGACCCTCAGTTCACCAGTGAAAAATTCAGCTGCCTGATAAAAGAAGTTCGAGAAGTCAACACCACACATCATCTCTACACATTACACAGTTAAATGAGCTGAGGCAGCAATAAAAGTAATCAAAGGAGACATTGAAAAATTTGAGAAAATCCTGCTTAGATGTTTTGATCAGAAAGCCACATCTATTGAAGATGTAGACAGTAAATCAACACAAAGACCAATACTATGTCACACACAAACTAACATCAAAAAAGCTACTGAAGCCAATAGTAGTTAGAAGTATGTAACAGGGTGGCACGGTAGCTCAGCAGTTAGCACTGCTGCCTCATCGCGCCAGGGGCCAAGATTTGATTCCAACCTCAGGCAACAGTCTTTGTGGAGTTTACAAATTCTCCCTGTGTCTGCATGAGTTCCCTCCTGGTGCTGCAGTTTCCTGCCATAATCCAAAGATGTGCAGCGTAGGTGGATTGGCCATGCTAAGTTGCCCATTGTGCTCAAGGATGTTGAAGTTAGGTGGGTTAGACATGGGAAATGCTGGGCTAAGGGAATGGGTCTGGGTGGGATGCTCTACAGAGGGTTGGTGTGGGCTTGTTGGGCCGAATGACCTGCTTCCACATGGTGGTGATTCTACGAGAATCAAAGTGAAATGCTATAAAGCCAAATGTCATAGAACCCCTACTTTTTGGAAGCAGTTCATTCAGCCCACACTAACTCGCCAAACAGCATCCCAACCAGACCCACTCCCTGCCCCTATAACCCTGCATCTCCCATGGCAAATCCACCTAACCTGCACATCCTTGGAGTATGGGAGACAACCAGAGCACCCAAAGGAAACCTACGCAGACACAGGGAGAATGTGCAAACTCCACACAGACCAATGGCAGAATCAAACCCAGGTCTTTGCTGCTGCGAGGCAGTAGTGCAAACAATTAAGCCACAGTAAGAGATAACAAGGTGTAGTGCTAGATGAGCACAGCAGGCCATCAGCATCTTAGGAGCAGGAAAGCTGACAATTCGAGCCTAGACCCTTCTTCAGAAATGGGGGAGGGGAAGGGAGTTCTGAAATAAATAAGGGGAGAGGGGGAGGCGGATAGAAGATGGATAGAGGAGAAGATAGGTGGAGAGGAGATAGACCGGTCAAAGAGCCAGGGATGGAGCCGATAGAGGTGAGCGTAGATGGGGAGGTAGGGAGGAGATAGGTCAGTCTGGGGAGGATGGACAGGTCAAGGGGGTGGGATGAGGTTAGTAGGTTGGAGACGGGGGTGGGGCTTGAGGTGGGAGGAGGGGATAGGTGGGAAGGATGACAGGTTAGGGAGGCAGGGGTGAGCTGGGATGGTTTTGGAATGCCGTAGGGGGAGGGAGGATTTTGAAGTTTGCGAAGTCCACATTGATACCATTGAGCTGCAGGGTTCCCAAGTGGAATATGAGTTGCTGTTCCTGCAACCTTTGGGTAGTGTCATTGTGGCACAGCAGGAGGCTCAGGGTGGACATGTCATCTGCGGAATGGGAGGGGGAGTTGAAGTGGTTCGTGACTGGGAGGCGCAGTTGTTTAGTGAAAACTGAAGCTGTGGCGAACTAAGCCTCAGTGCTGTCTGGACAAGACTGCACAACAATCAGGCCTAGTGGCCATTTGAGACCTGCATAGAAAAGCTGAGACCTTGATCATATACAGTGAAAGATGGTCAGATTTACTGTCACAACCACAAGGATGCGTGTGTGTGCACAACTGGAGACCTGTTCCTCAATTGCAGGAAGCTATGATCACATCACCTGTACTGTCCCCAGAGCAGCTAGCAGACACAGATGTCCCCAGCAACCCAACAACAGAAGCAGGAAAAATAATACAGCTAACATAGCAACAACAAGTAAGTGTTAATGACTGTTCGCAGGAAAGGAGCATCAGTCATATGAATAGCCAACAACAATACGCACACATACCATCAATATAGCAAGAGATAATGGGAACTGCAGATGCTGGAGAATCCAAGACAACAAAGTGTGAAGCTGGATGAACACAACAGGTCAAGCAGCATCTCAGGAGCACAAAAGCTGACGTTTCGGGCCTAGACCCTTCATCAGAGAGGGGGATGGGGAGAGGGTTCTGGAATAAATAGGGAGAGAGGGGGAGGCAGACCAAAGATGGAGAGAAAAGAAGATAGGTGGAGAGGAGAGTATAGGTGGGGAGGTAGGTAGGGGATAAGCCCTGAGGTTGGTCCGGAGGGAGGAGAGTAGCTTCTTCAGGTTAGGCATCCCTGGAAGAGGCTTCGCAGTGAAGTTAAAATTGTGTCAGAGACCTATACCCTCCCTACCTCCCCACCTATACTCTCCTCTCCACCTATCTTCTTTTCTCTCCATCTTCGGTCCGCCTCTCCCTCTCTCCCTATTTATTCCAGAACCTTCTCCCCATTCCCCTCTCTGATGAAGGGTCTAGGCCTGAAACGTCAGCTTTTGAGCTCCTGAGATGCTGCTTGGCCTGCTGTGTTCATCCAGCTCCACACTTTGTTATCTTACCATCAATATAGCAACATGGTTTGAAGACTATGTGTGCTATGCAAATGCAGAGACTACTGAGAATAATGAACTGCTAACGCATGAGATCAGTAATGTTTATATTCGGCAAATCAAAATGTACCAGAAGAGTATAAGGGCAGTAGGAATATACATAAGAGGGAAATTAGAAGAGCTAAAAGGGGACATGAGGGAGCTTTAGCAAATAGGATTAAGGAGAGTCCAAAGCGATTCTACAAATACTTTAAGGGCAAAAGAGTAACAAGGGAGAAAATGGGGCCCCTTAATGATCAGCAAGTCCGCCTACATGTGGAACCACAGGAGGTGGGAGGAGATACAAAACAAGTATTTTGCATCACTGTTTACTGTGGAGAAGGATATTGAAGATAGAGAGTGTGGGGAAATAAGTAGTGACATTTTGGAAAATGTCCATATTATGTCTTAAAATGCATAAAGGTGGATAAATCCCTGGGACCTGATTAGGTGTACCCTAGAAGCCTATGGGAAGCTAGGGGATTGAATGCTGTGCCCTTTGCTGAGATATTTGAATCATCGATTACCACAGGTGAGATGCCAGAAGACTGGGGTTTGGCAACCTGGTGGTGAGGAAAAATCAGGGAACTATAGACCGGTGAGCCTGACATTGGAGGTGGGCAAGCTGTTGGAGGGAATCCTGAGGGACAGGATCAGAAAGGAAAAGACTTATTAGGGATAGTCAACATGGCTTTGTGCGAGAGAAATCATGTCTCGTTAACTTAATTGAGCTTTTCATATAAATAACAAAGAGGATTCATGAGGGCAGAGCAGCGGATGTGATCTATATGGACCTCAGTAAGGCATTTGACAAGGTTCCTCATGGTAGACTGGTTAGCAATGTTAGATCACATGGAATACGGGGAGAAATAGCCATTTGGATACAGAATTGACTTGAAGGTAGAAGACAGAGAGTGGTGGTGAAGGGTTACTTTTCAGACTGGACGCCTGTGACCAGTGGTGTGCCACAAGGAGCAATGCTGAGTCCACTGCTTTTTGTCATTTATATAAATGATTTGGATGTGAGCATAGGAGGTATGGTTAGTAAGTTTGCAGGTGACACTAAAATTGGTGGTGCAGTGGACAACAAAGAAGGTTATCTCAGAGTACAATGGGACTTTGATCAGATCAGCCAATGGGCCAATGAGTGACAGATGGAGTTTACTTTAGATAAACGTGAAGTGCTGTGTTTTGGAAAGGCATGTCACAGCAGGACTTATACACTTAATGGTAAGGCCCTGAGGCTGTTGCTAAACAAAGAGACCTTGGAGTGCAGGTTCATGGCTCTTTGAAAGTACAGTCCCAGGTAGACAGGACAGTGAGGAAGGTGTTTGATAGCTTGTCTTTATTGGTCAGTGCATTGAGTATAGAAGTTGGGAGGTCATGTTAGTGGTTAGGTCACTTTTGGAATACTGTGTTCAATTCTGGCCTCCCTGCTGTAGGAAGGATGTTGTGAAACTTGAAAGGGTTCAAAAAAGATTTCCAAGGATGTTGCCAGGGTTGGAGGGTTTGAATACAGCGACAGGATGGATAGGCTGGGGTTATTTTCCCTGGAGCATCAGAGATTGAGGGGTGATCTTAAAGAGGTTTATAAAATCACGAAGGGTATGGATGGGTGAATAGCCAATGTCTTTTCCCTGGGGAGGAAGGAGTCCAAACCAGAGGACATAGGTTTAAGGTGAGAGAGGAAAGATTTAAAAGGTGTCTAAGGGACAACAGTTTTATACAGAGGGTGGTGCGTGCTTGGAATGAGCTGCCAGAGGAAGTGGAGGAGGCTGGTACACGCGCAACATTTAAAAGGTATCTGGATAGGTACATGGATAGGAAGGGTTTACAGGGATATGGGCAAATGCTGGCAAATGGGACTAGATTATTTCAGGATATGAGTTGGATGAAAGGGTCTGTTTCCATGCTATATGTATATATATCTATTACTCTATGTGTGAAAATGCATGTAATTATTTTGAAATATTAAAATGGGAGGGCTTGTTTTGAAATATATTCAGGGAAAAGATTTCCTTCCTGATGTGACAGCATCATATGACGTCTACCATTGTGAGCAACCATTCTGTAGTTGTTTCAATAAAGAATCAACTGTATTGGGCTCAGACCAAGAAGCACCTTCTCCCAATCACTACTCACAATCACTAATCTTCCTCCAACCCACTGATAATTCAGAGGCCATCAGACATAACCTACAATAGGGTCTTGTATGATAAAATCCCTGCAGCGTGGAAACACGCCATTGGGTCTGCAAGTCCAGACCAACTCTCTGAAGAGCAGCGTGCCAAGACCCACTGCATCCCTCCATGGTTGACCTACCTAGCCTACACGTCCCTGAACACCATGGGCAATTTAGCACGTCTAATCCACCCTAACCTGCACATCTTTGGACTATGGGAGGAAACCGGAGAACCCAGAGGAATCCCACACAGACATAGGGAGAATGTGCAAACTCCACACAGACAGTTGCGAGGTGGAATTTTCCCCAACCCTGACCATGGCCCTGTCAGCTTGAACTAGCTACCCATTTCCACTACTCCATTGGGACTACTTCCCACTGTCCCTCCTCATTCCCCTCACAGACCTGCCATCTCCAGGTGGCTTTGTCTTTTTAAGTTGGCAGCTGACTCAAAGGTCTACAATCTGCCAGCCAGGCAGACTGCGGGTATAGATATCTGTGGAATTAGCATCTACGACTACACTGATGGGCATGTAGGAAGCTGGATGTGCAGCAGCAGTAACTCTTCACCTCACCAATCATCATTCTCTAGCCCATTGGCCAAACTCAAGCACACAACTGGACTCCAGCTTAACACCCAGGCTCTAGTTCTGTCAAAAAGGTGGGAGCCACTGGAATTAAACCCCACGATCAGTAAACATTCACATCGGATAAAGACAAATGAGTGTTTCTGATGTTTGTTCTTTTTCAGAGCTATAATTCTTCAAGATGTATGAGCACTATTGTAGCAAAGCAGGCTACTTATTAACAGGCTGTGTGCTTTGAGCTGACTAATATCAACAGGCTGAACTACAAATTGTTACTTTGATTGACTGCAACTTTCTTTCATCTTCTACCAATATTTCCACACCATTAAACATTATCTCAGATATAGGAGTGTTCAGTGAGTGAATTAAATTCAAGATACCTTGGAATTTGTGACTCAATGAATTGTACCGACAGTTGCCAATTTTGACAGTAAATAAAATCAATTCATTTAACACACCCTCTTTCTCTGAGATTACCGCACATCAACACAATGGGATGCCTTCAGATTTTCTGCTCTGGACCAAACCTTTAGCTGCTGCAATTTTCCTTGGGAAACAAGAAAACTGTAAAAACCTTCACTCTGCCAATCACAGCCTTTCAACTGGGACACTTTGGGGAAGACACTCATTAACATAGGCCTTAAGTCAGTGCTACCTGTGGTATCAAAACATGAAGGATTAAAGGAATTGTCCATTTATATTTAAACTTATAGGAGTTTACTTATCCTTGTTACTACAGCAAGATAGACTCCACCAAACTTTTCTGACTGCTTTTGGAAACACACATTGTGCAAAAACCTTGTGAACTCATAGAACCTTTAAGAGTCAATTTGAAATGCAATTAATTAATTGCTGCTTAGCATTTGGTAAATCGCTTAATGATTCACAAAAATCAATCAATACAGCCCTAACATTCCACCCTGAAATTCCTTGATGTCTTATCATTGTTTTATCGCTGTCCATAATCCAGAGAGAGCCTGAGTAATCATTGCGTTCTCAGACACAAAGGGAAAAGTTTAACTCTCTCTAGCCAGTGAAAACAGCGTGGAGGAAGACCTGAAATCAAATCATAAATTCTGCCCTTTTTTCTGTGCTGTAAATATGTCAAGGCCATTGGCTTCTTGCATAGCCGCTCAACTCTATATTCAAATCAAGTTCCTACATTTAGGCAGGGCTTCGATGTTATATCAACTGTCGAGTTGATCAATTGCTGGAGGCGAGCATTTAGCAGAAGGCCCGAAAGTAAATATAAAACGTAAGCTCTGTGTCTTGTATTTCTACTTTAGTTTTCTTTTAAATCCCATTTTTTTGTATCTAAAATGGTTGTTTTGGTTTTGTATCTAAGATGGTTATTTTGGTTAATTTTGGTCTTTTTGTATTTAAGATGGCACCAGAGAACAGTGACATTATCCATTTTTCACTGTACTCCTGTACCCCTGTACTTGAGGACACATGACAATAAACCTAGAGAACAAGGTGTAGAGCTGGATGAACACAGCAGGCCAAGAGGCACTTTAGGAGCAGGAAAGCTGACGTTTCGGGCCTAGATCCTTCATCATAAATTCCTGGTTCCGTAGGCAGGTGCCGAGGAACGTGATGTGGCTGTAGTACCTGGTTTGCTTCAGGGCATGGTCTACCAGTTTCAAGGCCGAAGAGATCACGAGAGAGTTGCAGTGGGAGAGAAATCCTCTGAGGTTTGTCTGGAGGAAGGGGGGTAACTTCTTCAGGTGAGGAATCCTTAGAAGAGGCTTCACAGCAGGGTTAAAATTGTGTCAGAGATAATAGGAACTGCAGCTGCTGGAGAATCCGAGATAACAAGGTGTAGAGCTGGATGAACACAGCTGGCCCAGCAGCACCTTAGGAGCTGGAAAGCTGACGTTTCGGGCCGAGACTCTTCATCAGAATTTTCTGATTTTTAGTTTAACTCTCTACGTTTCATAGGCCTCAGGCAACATGTCTTTTGAACATATCAACTGCTGTACCCCTCCCATACTTTCAACCCATCCACCAACATTCCCACTCCCAGCTGGTGGGCCCTGGGATGCCCAATCTTATAATGCCCTAAAATCCAGATAACCGTGGCTGGATACTGTTTTAAGTGAAATTTTAATGCCACTTCTTCAAGAAATGGAACAGACCTCATATCTCAATTCTCACAAGGCATCTCACTCATTACTGCAGAGAACATTTTGCTGTTGGAAATGGAAATCAAATTTCTGCTTTAAATAAAATGAGTGAATTGAAGCTACTGTGTAAATACATAGAACATAGAACATTACAGTGCAGTACAGGCCCTTCGGCCCTCGATGTTGTGCCGACCTGTTGTACCAATCTGAAGCCCATCTAACCTACACTATTCCATGTACGTCCATATGATTGTCCAATGACGATTTAAATGTACTTAAAGTTGGCAAATCTACTACAGTTGCAGGCAAAGCGTTCCATACCCTTACTACTCTCTGAGTAAAGGAACTACCTCTGACATCTGTCCTATATCTTTCACCCCTCAATTTAAAGCTATGCCCCCTTGTGCTAACCGTCACCATCCCAGGAAAAAGGCTCTCCCTATCCAACCTATCTAACTTTCTGATTATCTTATATGTCTCAATTAAGTCACCTCTCAACCTTCTCTCTCTAACGAAAACAGCCTCAAGTCCCTCAGCCTTTCCTCATAAGTCCTTCCCTGTATACCAGGCAACATCCTAGTAAATCTCCTCTGCACCCTTTCCAAAGCTTCCACATCCTTCTTATAATGCGGTGACCAGAACTGTACGCAATACTCCAAGTGCGGCCGCACCAGAGTTTTGTACAGCTTCACCATAACCTCTTGGTTCCGAAACTCTATCCCTCTATTAATAAAAGCTAAAACACTGTATGCCTTCTTAACAGCCCTGTCAACCTGGGTGGCAACTTGCAAGGATCTATGTACATGGACGCCGAGATCTCTCTGCTCATCTACACTACCAAGAATTTACCATTAGCCCAGTACTTTGCATTCCGGTTACTTCTATCAAAGTGCATCACCTCACACTTGTTCACATTAAGCTCCATTTGGCACCTCTCAGCCCAGCTCTGCAGCTTATCTATTTCTCTCTGAAACCTACAACATCCTTCGTCACTATCCACAACTCCACCGATCTTAGTGTTGTCTGCAAATTTACTAACCCATCCTTCTACGCCCTCATTCAGGTCGTTTATAAAAATGACGAACAGCAGTGGACCCAACACCGACCCTTGTGGTACACCACTAGTAACTGGTCTCCAGGATGAATATTTCCCATCAACCACCACCCTCTGTCTTCTTTCAGCAAGCCAATTTCTGATCCAGACTGCTATATCTCCCACAATCCCATTCCTCTGCATTTTGTACAATAGCCTACTGTGGGGAACCTTATCGAACGCCTTGCTGAAATCCATATACACCGCATCAACCGGTTTTCTCTCATCTACCTGTTTGGTCACCTTCTCAAAGAACTCAATAAGGTTTGTGAGACACGACCTTCACAAAACCGTGCTGACTATCCCTAATCAAATTATTCTTTTCTAGATGAGTATAAATCCTCTCCCTTATAACCTTTTCCAACATTTTACCAACAACTGAGGTAAGGCTCACTGGCGTATAATTACCAGGGTTGTCTCTACTCCCCTTCTTGAACAGGGGAACCACATTTGCTATACGTCGTCTGGCACTATTCCTGTAGACAATGACGAGTTAAAGATCAATGCCAAAGGCTCGGCAATCTCCTCCCTGGCTTCCCAGACAATCCTAGGATAACTCCCATCTGGCCCAGGGGACTTATCTATCTTCACACTCTGTAGGATTTCTAATACCTCTTCCTTGTGAACCTCACTCCCACCTAATCTAGTAGCCTGTATCTCAGTAGTCTCCTCGACAACATTGTCGTTTTCCAGAGTGAATACTGTCGAAAAATATTCATTTACTGCTTCCCCTATCTCCTCTGACTCCACGCACAACTTCCCACTACTATCCTTGATTGCCCCTAATCTTACTTTCATCATTCTTTTATTCCTTAATTGTCTGATGTATGGTTGGTTTACAATTGGGAGTGTAAACATTGAGGGCCTTTAGAATGTTTTGAGTTTGGAATAATCAATGAGTGATGTTTCCTACAAAGGAATATAGATCCAATTAGGGAATAAGTTGTTTTAGTGGAAAGTTAGTTTGTGCAATTTCTAGAACAGGAGTGTCTGATTAAATTTTGGGATCTGCCTCATCCAATAGTAATGTCAGCTGAGATCATAACAGCAGACAAAATGGATCTAAGTGAGAGGAGGAAAGTTTAAGGGAGATATGCGTGGAAAGTTCTTTACACAGAGGGTGGTGGGTGCCTGGAATGCATTGCCAGCGGAGGTGGTAGACAAAGACACATTAGCGTCTTTTAACATATGTGTGGACAGGTACATGGATGGGCAGGGAGCAAATGGACACAGGCCCTTAGAAAATTGATGACAGTTTAGACAGAGGATCTCGATTGGCGCAGGCTTGGAGGGCTGTAGGGCCTGTTCCTATGCTGAAATTTTCTTTGTTCTTTGTTTTGTTCTCGTGGGCCTCCATCGTTACGTTCACATTCTAAGATGCTGATGATGAGATAGTTCGGGTGGAGGCCAGCAATGCTGAAGATGAGTAAAAGAAGCTGACAGAATGGGGGCTATTCCTAGCATTCATACTTTGTTCGATCGATCTCCAGTTAAACAAATGGCCTGTCAGGCAGGTAGGAGAGGCATTGTGAGATGAAGAAGGCCAAAGACAGGGGAGCTTCTAAATGGCCCATGGCAATTGTGCCGGTTAGCTGACTGTTTAAGCTAGTGGATGGAGTGCAAGTCCAGCAGGCTGCCTTGTCCTGGATGATGTTGGCTTATGGGCAGCTGTCCTGATCCACAAAGCGTGCTGAGAGGGGCATTTACTCCACGGCACCTTCAGGGCTCACTTACATTTCACTGCAGGTTTTCTCATCACAATAAGTTTATAATAACGCCCTGAATGATGTGAGGTGCCTGATTTCAATGGCATCCAGCATGGCAATTAAAACAACAATAGAAAAGTTGGAAAAATTCAGAAGCTCAAGCAGCATCTATGGAGAAAAAAAAGACAAAGTTAACATTGCAAGTCAATGATTAGTCACCAGCACTCCAGAATTAAATGCTGAACTGAAATGTGGATGGTGCAATGGGTCAGCATTACATTTTCCACCATGGTGCCACTGTTTCCCTTTTGAGATTCTAACTCTCTCCCACTTGCCAATGTTGGGGTGCCGGTAGGGGTTAATACTGAGATCTACAGTTCGACAAAATCCTTTACATTAGTTTAAAGGCCACTTTTTAAATAAAACAGAACTGGAAATGGCTGGTCCGCATGACATTTGTAAATGTTAATCTCAACGCTTACCCATTGATTTTTACGGATTGAAGACGCAAGAGAAAATAACACTTGTGTTTATAGTTTGGATTTCAACACTGGGGAGGTTTTTCTTTTAAATGGCAATGTCAGGTCAAAGGTTGTCCAGAATATGTTTTCTCTACGTCATTTATTGTTTGAAACTTTGTAATCTTATATCCATTTTCACTACATGATTCAACTAACATCATTCTAATTCATCAGCCAGGCACCTAAATACTGAGCGGTTCATTTATATTGGCTTTTAAGAAATAGCCCTTTCTCAACCCCATTTCTGCTTCACATCAACTTTGGCTGGGAAAGGCTGCAACTGTGTAATGCGGTTCAGCTCTAAATTCAATGAAAATTCACATTGGCCTCTTATGAGTCAAGCTAAGTATGAACTTCAAACAATAGGTCCCAGGTCTGTGGCGACAGGACTATGAAGAAATTCAATTACTTTCCAATGGACAAAAGAAAAATTGGAGAGAATAGGATCAAAGGTTTGAAAATAAGAACTTTTTTTGGCAGGGATGATTGGAATGATGCCACAGAGATGTGCTGTGACAGATTCAACATCTCCTTTGCAGCACTTAAGTTCCTGGTCTCAGACCTATCACAATTGGCCCACAGCTAGAACAGGTCAGGACACTTACTTACACTCTTGCTTACAGTCGCTGGGCAAGGTCCATAGAGACTAATAGAAGAAAGCTCATTTTATTGTATATACAATCTCAGGAGGGAGGGTGTCAATCACGCAACATCCTGCAGCTATGGATTTTGGCCAGGTTTCTATCTTAATGCCTGCAAGAAATTTCGCAAGTGTGAAACCTCCTCCTTATATGAAGAGAGACTCATTATGGATGAGAGCATTTATTCGGCAGCTGAGTTTAAGAAAATCTCCAACATCTAGAGATACATGAGGCAGGAAAGGCTCAAGTTTGTTTTCTGCAGCTTGGTTTTCCTGGAACAAGTTACTCTGGCTTGAAACTACATATCATGTATGGATCTTGGTGCCCACCTTACGACATTGGAAAGCTCATTAACATTGTTTGTGTGTTTTTCTGTTTACATTGGCAGCACTAACTATCTGTTGATTCTGTTTTCACTGTTTGTGTCGACAATCAGTTCATGCTTCAATCGCCAGCCAATTCAAAATGTTACCTGAAGGATAAATGCTTAGCAGCAAAAACAAATGAATATTAGCACACTTTCCATCTAATTATACAACAGAGGGCTCTTTTTTCCCTCTCTTTGGGACTACTGTGAGTAAGCCATACAATATTGCCAAAGTCCACCAAACTGTGATTGTATATACAGAGATGGTAAGAACTGCCGATGCTGGAGTCAGAGTTAACACAGCGTGGAGCTGGAGGAACACAGCAGGCCAGGCAGCATTAGAAAAGCAGGAAAGTTGATGTTTCGGGTCGGGACCCTTCTTCATTTCTGTGTTATCTCATTAGATTGACTGTCAGGCGAAGCACATGAAAATTGCATATGGAAATAGGAAGACAGATGACCAAATGTTTGGACAGAGAGGTAGATTTTAAAGGGCACCTGAAGGGAAGAGAGAGGTAAATATAAGTAAAAAGATTTACTGAATTGAATTGAATTAGCTTTTTCATTACTTGACCATAAGTCACCACTTACTGTGCCATCTTAAGTACAAAGGTACCTAGATACAGCTTCTTCAGTTACAGTGTAACAACGTCACCAACACACAGCATCATCTTAGGTACACAGTACCTAGGTACAATGCTTAAATACAGAATAGAGAAATGAAGAAAAGAGAAGTTACATTACAGCTATACACAAAATAACCATAGGTTAGACAAACAAGAAGCAAAGTCAGAAAGACAAACATCATTGACTTTCTCCAAGGCTCCCCACAGCAGACCATGCAGGTGGGCTACAACGTGGTCTGACTGCTGGCTACTGCCATGTCCTGCTGCTATGCGCTGCTGCCATGTCCTGCTGCCATGTCCCCCCGCCATGCGCTGCTGCCATGCACTGCTGCTATGTGCTGCTGGGTGCATCCTGCTTCGAGCCACTGATCATTTAAGGAATAAATTTCAGAGTTTAGACAGAAGAAAAAGTTTGGCCCAAAATTGTTGAGGATCGAACATATCCAAAAAGTCAAATAATACGTTCCTGATGGAATTTAGTTGCCCCACTCCATTACCCAACTCATCAACTGCTGACCCCCCGTTTCATACTTCATAATCCATGGCACAACTCAAAAATATAAATGATACACCCAACTAGGCCACAGGCAATGGAACTCTCAAATACAGCTATCGTAAATAATGAGCTTAAATGTTAGCATCAATCAGCCATTTCCAACTAACTTTTGTGATCTAATGGTTTATTAAGATCTGGAAGTGTTGGGAGCTTTGCCAAAGTGGTTCATGTAACTCAATATGAAAATCCACTGCTTGGAAATGCGCACAGTAACTTTGAAGAGTATCCAGCGAGTCTGTCAGCACATGAAAAGGAATGTTCTGATGAAGGGTCTCTAGCAGGAACCAAAATCTCTCTTCCCTTCTTCCAGACTGTGGACATTTCATCTGTACATTGTCTGCTGACACAGTTAAACCAGTTTATAATAGTCATACCCATTCTGAGAACTGACTGTGACCTTGAACATAACAAAGATGTTAACGTCCCAGCCGCAAGCTCTTTTCTATTAAAGGACAATTTAAAACACACGACTGACAAAGCGATAACAGGAGACAGGTTGAAACACCTTTGGAAAACAAAACCATTAATGGTAAGCTCCCCACACCTCCCGCCCCTCACCCCTCCCCAGTGGATGGCAAATGAACAGTAGACCAGTTAAAGCTTTTTTTAAAAATCGATTCACAGGAGGCAATTATAGCTGGCCAGCCTGGCATTTATTACCCATGCCCCATCCATCTGTAATTGCCCAGGAGCTTTTCAGCCATTGCTGTTGGGTGTGGAGTCACATGTAGGCCAGTCTAGGTAAATAAGGCAGATTTCCTTCCCCGAAAGAACATTAGCGAACCGGCTGGGTTTTCATAACAATCAACAGCAGTCGCACAGTCATCGTTCAGCCAGATTTTAATGCCATTAACTTCAAATTTCCCTGTCTGGTGTGCCAGGTTTTGAATCCAGTGCATTAAGCCTGGGTTACTACGCTGGTGATATTTCCACTACACCCCCTTGATCAGCTTCAGTTCCCACTCTATTTCTACTGGTCAGCTGCTGGTTTCCATGACAACCATCGCCGGCTTTTTAAACCCATTGATGAACAGTCACCTTCAACATTGAGATAACAAGGTGCAGAGCTGGAGGAATGCAGCAGGCCAAGCAGCAGGAGAGGAGCAGGAAAGCAGACGTTATGGGCCTAGACCCTTCTACAGAAATGGGGAATTCAGAAATGTCATTTCTGAAGAAGGGCCTAGGCCTGAAATGTCAGCTTTCCTGCTCCTCTGATGCCGCTTGGCCTGCTGTGTTCATCCAGCTCTACACCTTGTTATCTCAGATTCTCCAGCATCTGCAGTTCCTACTATCTCTGAAACAGTTTTCATGCTCAACATTGAAGTTGGTGAAGCCTTCTATTGGTAACATAAGAGAGCCAGCTCTCAGAAGCCAAGAAGAGGAGGTGGACACCAGACAGTGTGGCTTGGCATCTTTTGGCTCTGGCTCTTACCTTCCTCATCACCAACCACCCATCTACTGCCATTTAAAAGTCTCCATGCTATCACATGGATCTGTCAACCAGAACCATGAAACCCTACCCTGGGCCTACCAATGGTCTCTCTAAAACCCCAAGCTATGCCCTCCACCTGCACTGCTCCTTTCCTACTGACTAACCTAAAACGAAACACGTCCACTAAAGTTTTGCTGGGCCTCTGCTAAAGGCTTTGTGAGCAGGATGGTAGGTGGTCTGTCCAAAATAGGAATTGAAATTGACCTTTAAAACAGCCACATATCCCAGTCAGTGAATTCCTCAGGGGCCAATTCTAATTCCTTCTAACACGTCCTTCCAATTCCTATAAATCTGCGGCAAGTACATTAGTTCATAAGATCAATTCATTTTTAGAATTACTGAATTTCAGGAACTGTTACCTTGATGCAGCATGAATCACAACACACACACACACACATACACACACACACACACACACACACACACACACACACACACACACACACACACACACTGGACTTTCTGAGTGTCAAGATAATGCACATCAGAGCAGCTCAGACACACAGGGGCCAGAGAAAGAGCAGTTGGCCAGATGTAGTCAACTATTTCTCCTACACCAGCATTTGCTGCTTTTCCTCCACCTTAGCCTGGTGTGTTGTCAGGTTAGAGTAGTTTTCATCACTCTCAGGGCTGTAAAACTTGCTCAAAATGCATTGACAGCCGTGAGAATACCTCTTTTTGTGAACTTCTTTCCATGTCATTTTCTCTTAGACTCTCAGGTCACCATTGCTCTGGTAATACTGTAGGTGCTTAGACTTTCTTGGCATGGCATGGCATGGCAAAGGTAACCTCAGAAGTTCTAAAACAAGTCAACTGAAGACCCCCAGGGCTTTTCTCTTTGGAGGAAGATGAAGAATTTACAGTTACCAAAGCCGCCCCTCACTGGGGCACACATTGTCTGCTAATTACTCCTGAAAAGCATTTAGCAATCGATGAAAGACTGTCAGGTAAAGGAGGAGAGGAGAAATGAGAGGGTAGAAATGAGCAAGAGGGGGTCAGTAGTGTAGAAGGCACAATCGTACATTGTTGTGTGGTTGTTGTGGAGTCAGGGGTGCTTTCCATCCAGACTGTATCATGGGCTTGGAGGGGGAGGAACCTCACAACATTAGCCAGGGTGCGTTATGCAAACTTTGTTGCGAAAGGCTGTATTGCTCTGCTAAAGAACCTACAACTTCTCACGGCACTGTCTGTTGCTCTGGTGGGAAGGGAGTTGGCGACTGCAATGGCACCACTCTCTCTGGTGGCACACATGGCAATTCTGGCTGTGGCATTAGCCCCACCTTGCAGTCAATAGTCTGCTGGCCTTGCCCTTTATGTCCAAGGAGGTTGGGATAAGTGACACATGTTCTACATCCACAATCTTGTCATGATTCCACTTGGGCACAGACACCACCTCAAGCTTTATTATCCAGTCCCTGTGCAAGTAAACACGATGGCTCCATTTCTGAGAGTAATGAAGTAGACCTGCCCACCTGCCCCTTACTTTCCTGCTCTTTCTCCATCACAGTTGTCTTGCCTTCCACATTTGCTGAGTCTGACAGCAGCAAGCACAGGAGATAAGAAGCCCCGATGAGGTGGCAGCTCCTCACAGCTCTGTTCACTGGGGTGGCCTGTCCTCTACTGGCTAACCCTTTGAGAGTCTTTTCCAAGTTGGACACACCCTCTTTCCTGGTGCACTTTTGGTGCCTTCGGTCCCAGACGGCACAGGGACCATCACCACCACTTCCTCCTCACCAAAGATCATCCCATTTCACCCTACACTCGGGACCATTCTCAACGTAACATAGGGCCATAGAGTTGTATAGCATTGAAACATACCATTCAGTGCAACTCGCCCGTGCTGACCAGATGTTAATCCAGTTCTATTTTCCAACATTTGGCCTGTATCCTTTAAACCCTCCTTTTTAACACTTTCAGATGCCTTTTAAATGTTGTAATTGCACCAACCACCCCACTTCCTCCGGCAGCTCATTCCATACATGCACCGCCCTCTGCGTACAAATGTTGCCCCTTCGGTCCCTTTTAAATCATACCCCTCACTTAGTGCAATAGCAGCTTGAATCACACTGAGTAAATTCTGGACTACATAACCTTTTAATACATAAACACCAGTATGTCACAGCTTCGTCCTGTTGTAGTAATGCATCCTGGCTTTTGATCCTAACATACTGACAGATTATAAACGATAACTTCTTCTTGTTCCTCATGAGATGGCTTACGTGAGATAAAAATCAATCAGTCTTTAAATTAAGCTTCTTATCAAAATCACCAAAACACAGCAAAATAAATGAAATGAGATATATAAAGATCCGTTCAACAATATGCAGAGGTAAAGGAAGAATGGGCAACTGTTAACAGCAGCAAAATGAAAAATAGTGGCCTGCACCCAGCAGAAAGGAAAGAACAGACATTTGTTAAGGAACAGGACAAAAGCCAGGCAGCCGAGCAGATTTGGTTCCCTTCGATCAAATAAATGATTTAGCATTACATCGCACTCTCTCATCTAGTCCTTCCTGCTCTGACTGTGAGAAAACAAAACGAAGGCCTGAACGTCTAGGCTTCATGAAGGTGTGGTAACTATGGCGTAAAGATTCTTGCGGTCTCCTGACCCTGCTCCTTTCAGGGCTCATGAAAGTGGACTGGCAGTCTCCCAATAGTCCTCAGTTTCCCAGTGCGACAAAACAGGATCATCTGACCCACAGAAGGTGTTCCAGACATGCCTGCAGGACCTCACTCCCCACCCAGAGAGAGGAGAGCAGGCATGCTGAGGCCTTACTGCAGAGGACGAGGAGGTGTCACTGACTCCTGACCCACCCCCCATTTGCAGCGGTGTTTCCTCCTTTTAATCGATCTTCCGCGTTTATTGCTCAAGGAATGGGAGTGTAGAAGTAGGGAAATGTTCTTGTTACTGTACAAGGCGTTGGCGAAACCATATGTGGAGTGCTGTGTACAGTTTTGGTCTTCTTAATTGAGGAAGGATTTACTCACATTGGTGGCAGTTCAGAGAAGGCTCATAATGGATTCCAAAGATGAAAGGCTTTTCCCACGAGGGGAGATTGAGTAGTTTAGGCTTTTATTCACTTGAGTGTAGAAGGATGAGTGGAGATCTAATTGAGGCCTATAAGATTCTAAAGGGAATTGATAAAGCAGCCAGAGAGTGGATATTTCCCCTTGTGGGGCAACCTAGGATAAGAGAGGTCATAGTTTTGGGCTAAGGTGTGGCAGACTTAAAACAGAAATGAAGAGTAATTACTTCTCTAAATTCTATGCAATTCACTAGCCCAGAGTGTGGTGCACACTGAATAAATTTAAGATTAGCCAGAGTTTTAAATAACAGGTGTTAAAGTGTTATGGGGAATGGGCAGGAAACTGGAGTTGAGGCTGACTTGAGATTGGCCATGATTGTATTAAATGGTGCAACAGGGGCTGATTTACCTACTGCTGCTCTTTATTCTTCTGTTCTTATGTTTGAAGAAGGTTGTTGGGAATTAACGCTCCTCTATTGTCAAGTTGTAGATGGAGGACCATTGAGCTCCTATTCTTTGGGAGCACCCATCGATTTATGCATTACTCAAGTAATTCACAGGACAGCATTGGGCCTTTGCCAGGTGCAAGGCCCATGGGAGCGTATGGCCAACAACCCGCCCCTCCCCCCTTCCCCCCACCAACTGAGGACTGCTGGAAAAACATAGACCAGCTCTCTTTTGAACAGCAGCGCTACTGGGACGAAAGTTGCTGGTTTGGCACCCTCCTGAGGCCTGGTTGCTGGATTCCAGGCCATAAGTGAGTGAAGGCAACGGGGCAAGGCGGTCAGTGGCTGAGGTCAGTGAAGGGAATTTTGCAGCAAGATTGGGGGCTATCTCTCAGCAAGCCCTCCCTGCCCTATGCTGGGGTCCTTCAAACTGACACCAAGTGCCTTTGCAGGAGGCACCAACTCCTATCTTCATTCCCCACACTCAGGAGACAGCATGAGATCCTGTGCAGGCTGGCTCAATCGTGAGACCCTCCAGATTAATAATAATGACAGTGGGATCAATGCGCACTAAGCTACAGAACCCCATCCACACTTGACACCCTCCTATCTAATTTAATGCCCGTACCCATCCATCACCAAACCCCATCTGAAAGGGCCATAAATTAGACCACTAGACCATAAGACATAGGAGCAGAATTAGGCCATTCAAACCTGCGAGTCTGCTCTACCATTCAATCATGGCTCATATGTTGCTTAATTCCATCCTCCAGCCTTCTCCCCATAACTCTTGATCCCCTTTCTAATCAGGTACCCATCAATCTCTCGCCTAGAGACACTCAACAACATTGGCCTTTAGACCCTCCTAAGGCAATGAATTCCATTGATTCACCACCCTCTGGCTAAAGATATTCCTATTCATCTTCATTTTAAGGGCTGTCCCTTCACTCTGAGGCTTTGCCCTTTGGTCCTAGTCTTTCCTACTAGTGGAAACATCTCCCTGTCCACTGTATTCAGGCCTCACAGTATTCTGTAACAATCAGTCAGATCTCCCCTTATCCTTCTAAATTCCATTGATTGCATACCCAGAGTCCTCAACCATTCCTCATAAGACAAAGTCCTTCATCCCCAAGATCATTCTTGTAAACCTCCTCTGGACTCCCTCCAACACAGGCATATCCTTCTTCAGGTATGGGATCCAAAACTGCTTACAATATTCCAAATGCAGTCTGACCCAGTGCCTTATGCAGCCTCAGCAGTACATCCCTGCTTTTATATTCTTGCCCTCTTGAAATGAATGCTGACATTGCATTTGCCTTCCAGCTGCCAACTGAACCTTTATATAAACCTTAAGAAAACTAGGAGTCCCAAATTCCTTTGTGCTTCAGATTTCCAAAGCCTTTCTCCATTTAGAAAATGGCCTATGTCTCTATTCTTCCTATCAAAACCTCACACTTTCCCACAGTGTAATCCATCTGCCACTTCTTTGCCCACTCTCCCAGGCTGTCCTAGAGGAGCTGTCCAAGTTCTTCTACATTCTCCCTACTCCCTCAACACTACCGGTCCTTCCACCTAACTTAGCAAAAATGCGCTCATCCAAATCATTTATGTATCATGTGAATAGTTGTGGCCCTAACACAGACTTCTGTGGAGCCCCACGCGTCACTAGCTGCCAGTCTGAAAGAGACCCCTTTAACCTCACTCCCTGCATTCTGCCATTCAACCAATCCTCTATCCATACTAGTACTTTGCTCATAACACTGTGGGTTCTTGTCTTATTTAGCAGCCTCCTGACAATAACAATGGCAGTGGGATCAATGAGCACTAAGCTACAGAAACCCATCCACACTTGACACCCTCCCGTCCAATTTAATGCCCGTGCCCATCCATCACCAAACCCCATCTGAAAGGGTCATAAATTAGACCACTAGACCATAAGACATAGGAGCAGAATTAGGCTCCTTGACAAAGGCCTTCTGGAAATCCACATAGATCACATTCAATGCCTCTGTGTCCAACTTGCCCATTGTCTCTTACATAATTCTAACAGGGTTTGTCAGGCAGGATGTCCCCTTGACAAAGCTGTGCTGATCCTTAACTAAATTCAACCCTAAATCGCACCCCTTTAAGAAAGCAAAATCAGGTCGGGCAATGAGCTGATTATCATGGCTCCAGTGAGAACTCTTTGTGAAGCTTGGGTTTCAATTTGCTGCAATTGTTTCCATTAATTGCTACTCAAACACTATCATTTGAATAGCTCTGAAGAGCAATCACCCAATCCGAAAGGTTAAGTCTGCTTTCTCACCACAGATGCTGCCAGAGCTGCTGAGTTTTTCCAGCAATTTCTGTCTGTGTTCCTGATTTTCACCATTTGCAGTTCTTTGGGTTTTTTTTCATTTGTTACTGTTTCACTGTGGTCCTTTCAGCATTTTCTCCCCTCTTTGTAAGCCATTAATATGGAGCTCCAGCTTCTTGCCTTCAGAATAGTTCCCAACAGCACCATCTAGTAACATCGACTATAATCGCAAGTGTAGCACTTCCGGCGGTTGCAGGGGAAGGTGCTGGGTGTGGTGGGGCTGGAGGGAAGTGTGGAGTGGACATGGGAGCCACGGAGAGAGTGGTCCCTCCGGAAAACAGATAAGGGTGGGGAAGGAAAAACGTCTTTGGTGGTGGGATCAGATTACAGATGGCGAAGTGCCGGAAGATGTTCCTCTGGCATGAATTCCTCCTTCCAGTGCATAGCCATGGTGGGACCACACACTTTGAAGAATCACCTTGAGACTGGAAGATCTGGTTCACTAGTGCACTTTAGGGAAGGAAACTACCATCCTTACCTGGTCAGGCCTACATGTGACTCCAGACTCACAGCAATTGGCAATTGGTAACAACTGCTGGTCACAACCTGTGAATTAATTTTTAAAAATCCATAAATAATTCTTATTCATCCATCTAAGTTAAGAGTCATAGGGTCATAATCATATAGCGCATACAGCACAGTAACAGACCCTTTGGTCCAACCAGTCCATGCCAAACATAATCCCAAACTAATCCAGTCCCACCTGCCTGCTTGTGGCTCATATCCCTCCAAACCTTTCTTATTCATGTACTTCTCCAAACGTCTTTTAAACACTATATCCACCTCTTCCTCAGGAAGATCATTCCACAATCAAATCACCCTCTGTGTAAAACAACTTGCCAGTAATGTCTTTTTTAAAATCTCTTTCCTCTCACTTTAAAAATGTGCCCCCTAGTCTTCACAACTCCATCCTAAGGAAACGACAACTACCATTATCCCTATATACACTCCTCATTATTTTATAAACTTCTATTGGGATGCCTCTCAACCTCCTACACTCCAGTGAAAATAGTTCCAGCCTATCCATCCTTTTTTGTAGCGCAAACCTTCCATACCCAACAACATAAAATCTCTTCTGAACCGTCACCAGTTTAATCATATCCTTCCTTAAACAGCGTGACCAGAACTGGACATAATGCTCCAGAAGAGGCTTCAGTCCTGTACAACATCAGCATTCAGCAGGGTACTTGTATACTTTGATGCAGTTCAGCAAAAGCCATGGGACAAGTAATGGAATAAATTAATAGTCAGCAATTGACTGTATACTCAGACAAGTTGCTGATTACTTATGTGCATTGGATCACAACGTCACAGAGCAATGAATTATTAACCATGGGTTGGCTGCATGCTCTTTCCTGACTGCTAACCTGAGAATGGGGAAATGAGTCTGTGTCATATTTGAAATGTTTCCCTGGGAGTCTCTACCGCAAGGCAAAACCGCAGAAATGAAATTTGAAAAGAAAACATTATTGCAATTAACTCCCATTTAAACTTCAGCTAGCTGTTTAGGCCTCTGCCAAAATATTGTGCCCAGTTCCAGACACCATATTTTTGGAAGGATGTGGAGTCTTAGAGAGGGAGCAGCAAAAATTCATGAGAATGTTCCCAGGGCAGAGGAGCTTCTGTTGGAAGGAAAAATTTCAGACTACTTTCCTAGGACAAGATATGGCTGAGAAGAAATTGGATAGAAGTATTCAAAGTTATGAGGGGCCTTGGAAAACGTAGATAAAGAGAAATGGATGTAAACGAGCAGGCACTGACATAAAATCGTTGTCAAAAATGTGAAAGTGAATCCTTTTTTAAATAGCAAATGGATAGGGTCTGAAATGGACTATCTTATAGCATGGAGGAGGTAGAATTAATTGGAGTATTGAAAAGGGAATTAGACTGTTCTCTGAAAAAGAAGACTGCGCAGGGTAATCAGGGGCAGGCGGCAGAACAGCGTTAAGTAAATATCTTATACAATACAAACAATGTGATTTGTATCAATTTTAACATCATTTATCTTAAGTTTCAGTTTTCTATGTATCTGAAGTTAATTAGTAATTCTAAGTAATTCTGTAGTTATAGTGATTTATTTTTATAGCTACTTTAGTAGAATTTTTTTTGGTGTTTCCCTGTGGATGTTTTAGAACTTGGCAAGGTAAAACATTACGCTTTAAGGTCTGTTAGAAATTTCTAAGCTAAGATCTATTTAAGCTTAAATGAAACACCCATAGCTTAGAGGGAGAGACTTTATTTAGTTTTACTATGTTTTTCAGCAGTGCGTTAAAGTCCTCAGATGGATTTTGAAAAGAACAGTATCCCTGAGAATTTGAAAATACAGTAAAACTGGATTACGTTAGATCATCCAAACCAGAAACATTGGGACAAAACCTTGAAGAAACTATTTGAAGCTATGTTTAAGGTCAGGTGTATGATATGCCCAGGAAGAAGCTGTCAGAAGTTCCAGACTAGGAGTTAAAGCCAGTTACCTTAAGCCTATCGAGGTGTTGAGAAAATATTTCTTGACTGGTGTGAGAACTGTACAAGGGATATTGTTTTATTTGGAACTTGTAAAGGAGTTTTTTATTTGATTAATAGGATTATACGTTCACTGTATGCCCCAAAGTCTCTGAATTTGTGTTAGAAGTAAGTAGCTTAATTATTCTATTTTATCTTTATTTGCTTTGTTAATAAAGTTCTGTTTTATTGTTGAGACAAAGTCTGCAGCATTGCCATCCTCGGGAAGTGCCAGTGTTAGACAGAGGTGGCAAAAGTCAGAAGTCACATGACACCAGGTTATAGTCCAACTGGTTTATTTGAAATCACAAGCTTTCTGAGCATGTTCCTTCCTCAGATGAAGTGTTGGACTATAACCCGGTGTCGTGTGACTTCTGACTTTGTGAGCACCACCTCGTTAAAACCAAAAACGAAACAAAACCAGGTTGCAGTCTGTGATTTGGTATGTCCAGCAATAACATCAGCTCAGATCATGACATTGAGTTAGAGAGCTAGCTGGATTTGATGGACCAAATGATCACCTTCTACAGTATAACACTTCTGTGATTCTGTACCTGCATGTAAGAAAAGAAAGATGTAATCTCATACTGAATAACATCTATTTTGCCCTGCCCCCTGGCCCTTGGTTTGATCTAAAGTATGTGACTGTACTACCTATTCAGCTGGTTGACAGAATGGCCCACTTACTCTATCCTAAATCATCACCAGATTTTACTAACAAAAATAGCCTAATTGGGTAACTTTCAAACCTTTATCAACATGCCTACTTTGCCCCACTCAATACACATAACAATTTGAAAGATTTCCCTATCCAGCTGTTGTACACTTTATTCTATGCAAAAAGCACTTTGTTTTTGTTACAGAAACTACATATTTTTAATATAAGCTTGATTCTCTTGACAAAAGAAATGGTTGCCAATCTTATTCATTTGCCATTGGAACTTCATGCTGTTAGAATGGGAGATTGTTTATCAATGAAGCGGGATTAAACAATGATGAGTGAAAATCCAAGCGAATAAACCTGTTGCTGCATTTTACTTGGAATCTCATCTTGACGTCAAGCACTCAGTTGGAAGATGGAACATTTTCATTTCAATACCAAGAAGAGGCACAATGATATCTCACCCAAAATTCCTGGCATGGTCGATGCTATTTAGAGGCTGGCAGGATTCCATCCTTGAGTGAAATGCATCACATGGTCAAAACTGGGAAGGGTATGCTGACAAACAACAATGAAATAATCTGAAAATCATATTTTCATTCACTTATGTGTGCGTAGTAAACAGCATCTGGGTTTATACATTGGGTTTAACAAAGAACAAAGAACAAAGGCCATTCGGCCCTCCAAGCCTGCGCCGATCAAGATCCTCTGTCTAACCTGTCATCTATTTTCTAACGGTCTGTGTCCATTTGCTCCCTGCCCATCCATGTACCTGTCCAAATATATCTTAAAAGACGCTAACGTGTCTGCGTCTACCATGTCCACTGGCAATGCGTTCCAGGCACCCAACACACTCTGTGTAAAGAACTTTCCACACATATCTCCCTTAAACTTTCCTCCTCTCACTTTGAACTCATGACCCCTAGTAATTGAGTCACCCACTCTGTTTAGATAAGAATGGCAATCCATCACCACATTATTTATCTAAAATTTTCACAAGATTTATGGGAATCCACATTGACCAAGTATATGCTGATTAACTGTCCCAATCAGTGGAATATGAAATGTCTGTGATGCATTCACAATGATTTTTGGAAATAGCAAGTGCAATAATATAAGGAATGAGCCTATCGCTGGGTTTTAGCTATAGTTTCATGAACTGTTTTCTAGATTGATTGTAAAGTTGCTTGGCAAGGCCTGGCATTTGCTGTAGCAACAACTTGAACAACTCATTCTTACATCTGGTATATGAGATAATCTGGAGTCATAGAAAGTACATGCACCAGCTGCCTTCAACAAGTTGCTTTCACCCAAATGTCAAAATGGCTCCCTTCTCTAAAACACATTGATATTTTAATTTCTTGTGCAAGATTGGTAACTGAACACCAAATTATGAACAAATTTAGTGCTGCCAAACCATGCGCAGTAAGAACTTTTTCATTCAGGAAACCCAAGCTCATTCGATGCTGGCCTTTTCCAGTTGGCAGGAATAGAGAAAGTTTGCACTTCTCATTACCTGTAGACATTTTAGCATATTTTACTGTCAAAGAGATTCTTGTTGAAGTGTAATGAAGGACCTGGACCATAAGCAGAGTGCAGAGGGTCAAACAACAATGGGCTAACCAGTTTCTTAACAAGATCTAGGGTCAAATTTTGTTGGAGTGGGTGCAGTTATCTCACCATTAGTTGAGTTATGAATTGTGCCCTTCAGCTGGAAATATTTCTCCTCCATAACTTGTAGGAAGAAATTATAGATATTTTTAATTGAAGGATTAACCAGTCCAAAGATGTGCAGGCTCGGTGGATCGGCCAAGCTAAATTGCCCATAGTGTTCAGGAATGTGTGGGTTATAGGGGGATGGGTCTGGGTGGGATGCTCCAAGGGGCGGTATGGACTTGTTGGGCCGAAGGGCCTGTTTCCACACCGTAGGGAATCTAATCTAAGAAAAAAACCATGTTCTCATACACCTCTGGGATAGATGGGAATTGAACCCAGGCCTTCTTGCCCAAAGATAGGCCACAAGTAGAAAGATGCATTATGTTATCATTGATAGAGTGGAATACAATGCAACTTTGTGCATTACAGTTGATGATGACTTGGGCAGTTTTGAGTTCAGGGAAATTTTGAAACCAATTAATTTCTTCGTGTAGTGAATGACACAGTCCCGTATTCTAAACCAGAACCCACCAACATTCCAGTAGATGGGCAGACAGACCTTCAAAATAGAATTAGATCAATGTCTGGAAAGGGAGAGTAATTGCAAGTGACCTACCAGTGAGTTTGCCAGTTCCATTTCTCAGGAAGAGTTAATAATGGCACAAAGAGAAAATGGACATCTGATATCTTAAGGACCTTCACAAGGACCTCCAGTCTATCAGCTTTCTAGCTGCGATTTAAGGTATGTGTTTCTTCTCAATGATAGAGGACTAGTGGTTGAATAAGAGTCAAATCGGATAGAGAAAGAGAAATGCAGCAAAGTAGTTTAGAAGAAGAAAATAAACACAACGGGAATTAAAAACAACATTTTGTGTACATTTTTTTAAAGCTCAAAGGAAAATTCATCGTTTGAAGGAACAAGACTTCATAGTTTCAATTGTTTGTTTTCTGTGGGAAACAATTTGTCTGGCATTAACAATGAAAATGTTGTCAACATGGTACCTATGCTTTTGATTACCAGCCTTAACTTTCTGCAACTCTATTCAAGGGTAATTAATGTGCAAATCCAGTAAGTTCTGAAAACTAGTGGGGAGGCTGAGGGCGAGATGCCACTGAGAAGGAGTAGGCAGCTGAAGTTCTGGTGATATGCAACTCACCCAGATCAACCCCATCCCTGGGTAAGGTTTTTGCCATGGCTAAACCACCTAACCCACATATCTCTGGGCACTTTTTAGCATATCCACCTAATTTGTCTTTGGACTGTGGGAGGAAACCCACACAGACAAAAGGACAATGTATCAACTCCACAGAGACAGCTACCCAAGGCTGGAATTGAACACAGGTCCCAGGCACTGTGAAGCAGCAATGCTAACCACAGAGCCACCTTACATTTGAGCTCTGGCTTCCACATTTCCCCAGGTAAGCTTTGGTTCCCCAGCTTAACAGGAATCTTATCCATTGCCATTTTAAAAATGTTCAAAGTTGCATCTCCAACAATTTCTGAGGCAGAGATTTCCAAAGTTGCACAAGCCTCTGAGAGAAAAAAAAAATTATCCCCATCTTTGCCCCAAGTAGGCGTCCCCTAACTTTTACAGACTCCCCACCACTGCCAGTTCTCAACTGAACCACAAGATTCTTTCCACATTCTCCCCGTGTCTGTGTGGGTTTCCTCCAGGTTCTCTGGTTTCCTTCCATAATCCAAAGACCATGCTAAATTACTCACAGTGTTCAGGGATGTGTAGATCTGGTGGGTTACAGGGGGGATGCTCCAAGGGTCAGTGTGGACTTGTTGGGCCAAAGGGCCTGTTTCCACATGGTAGAGATTTTATGTCCACCTTGTCAAGATGTTTTGGATCTTATATACTTCATTGAAGTCACCCCTCAATCTTCTAAACTCCATTGGAAACAAATCGAGTCTGTCCAAGCCTCCCTCATTAGGCAAGCTGCTCATTCCAGAGACCAACTGGTAAACATTAAAGTATCTGGGGTAACCCTGAGGCCTACCTGGAGAACAGATTTCCTTCCCTAAAAGGCATGAGGTAACCAGATGTTTTATTTCCCAACAACAGATTTGTGATCATTATTGGGTATGCTGGGATTTGAACCCAGGGCCCTAGAATCTTAGCTGAATCTCCTGGATTAACAGCATAGCAATAATACCAACAGGCCATTCTCTCCCTACCTGTCTAGTCCTGTTAGGATTTTATAGGTTTCTACGAGAAACCCCCCTGAATCTTCCTGAGCTCCAGTTAACATAATTATAATCGATTTAACTTCACATCACACATAGGTCCCACCATCCCAGGAATGAGTCTGGTGGTGCAGCGTGGTGGCTCAGTAGTTAGCAGTGGTCCCTCCCAGCATCAGGGATCCAGGTTTGATTCCACCCTCAGGCAACTGTCTGTGAGGAGTTTGCACATACTCCACGTGTCTGTGTGGGTTTCCTCCAGATGTTGTAGTTTCCTCCCACAGCCCAAAGATGTACAGATTAAGTGGATTGGCCTCAGTAAATTGCCTACAGTGTCCAGGGATGTGTGGGTTCGATGGATTAGCTGTGGGAAATGTGGGGTTAAAGGGATAGGGCAAGGGGTGAGTCTGGGTCTTCAGTGGGTCAGTGTGGACTCAGTGGACCAAATCAACATTTTCTGCATTCGCTTTCTAACTCGAACATTCTTCCTCAGATAAGAAGACCAAAGCTAGGAAGATGGAGGCAAGGCAGATAGCCTGGCAGCTTTCATTGAGAAGGCTGTTTTGCAGGAAGTGAGATATCTGCCACGTAACCATTGGAGACAATCCCTAATGATCATACCTTCCCAAATGGGTCAGTTCTAAGCAATGTACTTAACTCTGAGCCCGGGCTTTGTGGCTTTCCCTTCTCAGGGACTGAGTGATGGGACTCATTGCCCAATCTTGGCACCAGTTGGAACTCCAGAAATGGCACGTCTTCAGAAGTGAAGGCTGCATCCTGTGAGCTGACGTGCTCAGGATTGACTTTTCCATTAGAAGGGAGGGGAAATGCGTCTCCCCATGAAATCCAAACCAGCATATCTGTGCCAGCTTTCTGTTCGAATGAATGCAAAAGAATATCACTCCTTCCTTGCTTGTGAGGCTGCTGCATGTTCGCTTTTGAGATGCTTATCTGTCGTCCCTTTGAGGAATATATCAACCTCTGCATCAGCTATTACTTCCAGCAAAGCCGTGGCTGCTATCACAAATCTTTGTGAAAACAATGTTTTTTTTGCCTAACCTCTTTACTCATTTTAACTGGAAGTAAACTGATGATGTTAACACAGAGAACAGCCTCTGCATGCATAAATGCCCCATGTACATTGAAAACCAACATAGAATGCTGGCAGCCAAACTCTTTCCAGAAAAAGAATATCAAGTCTATGCAACTCTGGCACACTCAGCAACCAACATTGAATTCACAATAAGGTGTCCACCCTTTCCTTCACAGCTGCTGTTGACCTATTTTCTGTCTGTAAAAATTGACTCTGTGCTTTCACTTGCCTGTCAATTCAACACACCACCATGTTTCCATGCCAACATCTCTGTCGCGGGCTTGCTGCTGTGTTTCAGCTACACTCAGTGCAAGCTGGAAGAACAGCATCCTGGTTTCTTCTTGGGGACTCTACAGCTTTCAGGACTCAATATCAAATTCAATAATTTCAGGCCTGAATCCCTCCTCCCACGCCCCAAGTTCCGTCATCATATGGCAGCTAATCCACCTTTCACCTGTTCATTGTCCCAATTATCAGCTCCACTTCTCCAACTTACTATCGCACACCTCCCGCCTGCCTAGCTTTCTTTCTCTCTCTCTCTCTCTGAGCTCCATCTCTGCCTATCTACTCACTCCTTTTTCTCCCAGCCCCCTGACATCAGCATAAACACCACCTTGTTTGAGTGACTGTCAGTTTTGAAGAAGGGTCAGTGGGCTGGAAACATCAACTCTGTTTTCTCTCACAGATGCTGCCAGATTTGCTGAGTTTTTCCTGCAATTTCAGTTTGTGTTGTATGCAAGGATCTTGGCATCAACATGTCAACACATGGGAAACCTTTGTTCAAACTTGGAAGAATCTACTGTGTGAACTGATACAATCGTTGAGAGCAAAGTGCTCCTGGTATGCAGACCAGAGATAGTAAAGGAGTCTTATGAGACCTAAATTGAGTTAGAAAATACATTGGCCTTTATCCAAGAAAGTGCACACCCTGGGAAACCCACCTACATCTGGTTTGCAACATTCAAATTAGAACCAATCAAAATAAATGATGAAATGGTTCTCTGGTTCTCGTGGAGGTCTAAACTATACTTTTCTAAGCGTCTTTTAAACATTGTAACTGTGCCCGCACCTACCACTTTATCAGGAAGTTCATTCCATATCCGAACCACCTTCTGCGTAAAAAAATTTACTCCTGATATCTTTTTAAAATTTCTCTCTTCTCAACTTAAAATGTGCCCCCAGTCTTGAAATCTCCCATCCCAGGGAGAATACAACTACCATTAACTCTATCTTACTCCCCATGATTTTATAAACTTCTATAAAGTCAGCCCTCAACCTCCTATGCTCCACTGAAAGAAGGTCTCAGCCTCCCCTCATAACTCAAACCTTCCAAATCTGGCAACATCCTGGTAAATTTCTTCTGAACTAGTTTTATGGCAATTGTTATCTAAAGCTTCCATTCATCAAAAGTATCAAAATCACTGCTTTGCAATGTTATACTGACTGAGGGTAAAGAATGAGCAAAGCATTATGCAAAGATACAGAACAAACATTTAAGTGATACCTTGACTTGAAAGAAGATTCACAACAAACATCAAAGGGTAACAAGGTGTAGAGCTGGATGAACACAGCAAGCCAAGCACCATCGTAGGAGCAGGCAAGCTGACGTTTCGGGCCTAGATGGTCTAGGCCTAAAACATCAGCTTTCCTGCTCCTCTGATGCTGCTTGGCCTTCTGTATTCATCCAATTCTACACCTTGTTATCTCAGATTCTCCAGCTTCAGTAGTTCCTATTATCTCTGAAATATCAAAGGATGTCTTGTCACAATGCCCTTGCAAATTCCAGAATGGGTCGACAATAAATTATGTTTCAGTTTTTATTTTTTACATTCATTTTCTCCGTAGATTTGTTCTTGGCTGTCCTTACTTTCTCTTTCTTCAACTGACCTCTAAATTCTCACTATGAAATAGTGTTCTTTCATGATTCCTGGTTTCTTTTGTTCTGCTTTCTCCTTTCATCACAACTGCCTATCTGTTGTACGTTCTTGACCTCTGATCCACATTCCCGAATGCCTCAGACACCTGGACATTAATTCACAGCACGTGGAAGAAACAACATGCCTTTGAAATGCAGATGCTGACATAGGGTGGGACTGTACAAAGCGTTGGTTAGGCCATAATTGGAGAACAGCCTGCAGTTCTGGTCATTACATTATAGGGAAGATACAATTGCATTAGAGAGGGTGCAGAGGAGATTTACCAGAATGCTGCCTAGACTAGGAAGTCTGAGCTCTGAGGGAAGACTGGACAGGTTGGAGTTCCTTTCCTTGGACCAATGTAGGTTGAGGGAGATCAGATGGAGATGCATAAGATTATGAACAGCATAGATAGGGTAGATACTTTCGCGGTTGGTAGATGGGTCGATAACCAGGGAGCATGGGTTTAAGGTAAGAGGTGAAGGCTATAAGGAGAATTGAGATTTTTTTTTACTCAGGGGATGATGAGAATCATCATTGCCCAAAAAGGTAGCAGACTTGTGTAACATATAAGCAGTGTTTGGACAATCACTTGCATTACCATAGCCCCCCGTGACGATGGGCCAAAGGCTAGAAAATGGGATTAATGTAAACATAGTGTGATTGACCAGGGTGGAAATAATGGGCTGAATGGCACCCTTCTGTGCTGTGACATTTCTGAGTATGCCAACCATTCCATATACATGCCATAAGGCAAATGAGGACAGCAAAACATAACTCTTTTGAATTGACAGCCAGAAGGAAAATGCCACTGTTTTGGTGATTTGATCAGACCTGAACAACTACACAGGTCTCCTCATGAGCGCGAAGTGGAGGACAGTGGAAAGAAGGGGTGACCTGGGCATAGTTGGATGGCAAATGTCGCTGAGCAATTGGAAATGAAATCTAATGGTTGTGTGAAGATAATGTAAGACAGCTAATAAATATGGCGTCCCATGGCAACAGGGCACATGGCAGGAATAGGTACAGGCAAGAGGAGATCCCTGATCTCTAGTAATCTCCAGTTTTGAATATAACTTTTAAGGGAGGATGTCAAAGCGTTGGAAAAGTTGCAGAAAAGATCATTGAGAATGGTTCCAGAGATGAGGGACTTTTAATAGTGTGGACAGGCTGGAGAAACTGGGGCTGGTATCCTTAGAGAACGGGAGGTTGAAAGGAAATTTGAATGAGGTGTGCAAAATCAGAAGGTGTCAGGACAGAGAAGATTGAAGGAAAATGCATCAAATGATGGATGATTTAAAATCCAGGAAATACTGATTTAAGGTGTTTGGCAAAAGGACTGAAGGCATCATGAGAGAAAAGCTTTATGTGCAGTGAGTATTTGGAATTTGGAATTCAATGCCTGAGGGTCGATTCAACTGTGGCTTTCAAAAGGGAATTGGGTAATTATTCATTAGGTGTATTTTGCAGAGCTACAGAGACAAGAATGCAAGGTGGGACTCAGTGATCTTTTTCTTGCAGCACAGATGTGAAGGGCCAAATGACTTCAGTGCTGTCTGATTTTATGATCTTTTCTATTGAACTTTATACTTCAACTCACTGTCTGCCAGTTTAGCAGTTCTTACCCTGGTAAGTGCTGATTCTTATCATAAAATAACACGACAGAGCAGACTGTTTCACATCAGAATAAGGTTTCCATCCTGATCTGCCTCCTCTCCTCCCTTCCCATCAAGAGACACGAATAACTGAAATAATATTGTGGATTCTGGCTGAGCCCTTGATCACATTCAACATCTGAATTGTTTTGGCATGAAAATATTTCACTTGGAAGAGACATTTTACTTCTGAGCTTCGTGAATGAGAAAGATAAAATTAATCAGGCACAAATAATGAGGGGTGGGTAAGCTTTGCCAGGCAGCATAAGGAAAAGTAATTCAAAAATAGCTATTGGCTAATGAGGAAATCACGATTGGAAATTGGAATTCCTCCAAAAGCTGTGATCCTGACATACTTAGGAAATGAGTTAAAGTGTAGCACATGAGATCAAATAATAATAAAGAATTGTTGGTGGTTAAGCCTAGAAGTGGCATTGTACCATGTGTCATATCTTCCTGGAGTCATTCACCACACCCAACACCATCCTTTCAATTGGGAGCAGTGGAAGGCAGTGACACTGTTTACTTATTCTCTTAATCACAGCAATACAATTTCCTTTTTGTGTGATACAAGGAAGTTGGGAGGTGCCCCATCTAACCTGCATTTCACAAATATCAGCCTTACTCAACAGTGTGTTGTCTGACAAGACAGTGTATCTATCTATAACGGAGGAAAGATCTAATTCCGTTCGGATTTAAACGCTATTCACATCAATTCTCGTCACATTTGAATGTTATTCCTATTTTAAATTCACCTTTACATGGGTTTTCTCCATTGTTTGTTCATTTTGTGTTTTGGCATGGGCTGGAACACATTTGTTGCACAACCTTAATTGCCCTTAAACAGATTGACTCTAGGTCATTGCAAAGGGAATGTTAAGAGTGAACCACATTTTTACAAGTATGGAGTTACAATGCAGTTCAGACCAGGTAAGTAGGGTAGATTTCCTTCTGAAATTATACGCAAATTATTCTGAGAAGGTTTCAGGACAATGGCCATTAGACTAGATTTTTTTTCCTTTATTCTAGATTTAGTTGAATTCAATTTTCACTATTTGCCATGTTGGGAGCTTGAATCCACTTTCCCAATTATTATCCTGGGACTCTAGATTCCTAATCCAGTGATATTATCACTATGCCACCGGTTCCCCTACACCTTGTAGTCTTTTGTCGCTGCAGTGGAATTTTCCATTCAGTAAGTAAATGATTTGCTAACTTCCTTTAGAAAATGCTGAGGCTACAGCATGATCACACTAGCAGCTGATTGCAGGAAAATGGGAAGCAGTAAACTGAAAGTGGGAAACCACTCACATTTCCTCCCGTTCCAAGGCTTCCTCTGCTTCTTGCTGCACCGAATCCAACTGTGAGAGGCCAGACTTTGAATGTTTCCATTTCCAGCCACATCCAGAACAAAAAACAAAGAGCAATACAGCACAGGAACAGGCTCCTCCAAGCCTGCACCCACGCATTTTGGCCTTTTATGCTCAAACAGTCTTCACTTACAGGACCTATAGCCCTCTACTCCCTTCCTATTCATGTACTCATCCAGGTACATCTTTAATGCTGCTATTGTGTTTGCTTCCACCACCTCCTCTGGCACCGTGTTCCAGGCACTCACCACCCTTAGTGTGAAAAACGTGACTCACACATCTCTTTCAAACTTACCACCCACCCACCCCTGCACCTTGAACCTGTGTTCCCTTTTAACTGACCCCTTCACCCTGGGAAAAAGCCTCAATCTTGCCACTCTGTCCATACCGTTCACAATCTTATAACCTTCTATCAGGTCACCCCTACCAGGCAACATCCTGGTAAGCCATATCTGTATCCTCTCCAAAGCATCCACATCCTTCTGCAATGTGGTGACCAGAACTGTGCACAGTATTCCAAGTGTGGCCTAACTAAAGTTCTGTAAAGCTGCAGCATTATGTGTCTGTCCTTATACTCAGTGCCCCTTCCAATGAAGGCAAGCATGCCACATGCCTTTTTTAAATACCTTTTCCACCTGCGCTGCGACCTTCAGTGATCTGTGGACCTGCACACCCAGATCCCTCTGCATTTAAATACTCCTAAGGATTCTGCCATTCAATGTATAATTTCCACCTTTGTTTGGCCTTCCAAAATGCATCACCTCACATTTGCCTGGACTAAACTCCATCTGCCATTTTTCTGCCTATGCCTCCAACAGATCTTTATCCTGCTCTATCCTCTAACAATCCTCCAACAATCCTCCTCACTATCCACATCTCTACTAATCTTCGAATTATCCGCAAATTTACTAATTAGACCAGTACATTTTCCTCCAAATTATTTATGCAGATCACAAACAGCGGAGATCCCAGCACTGATCTCTGTGGAAGATCACTAGTCCCAGCGCTCCATTCCAAAAAGCATCCTTCCACCTCTACTCTCTCCCTCCTATGACTAAGCCACTTCTGTAGCCATCTTAGCAGCTCATGCCTGATACCATGTGACTTCACCTTCTGTACCAGTCTGCCATGAGGGACCTTGTCAAAGGCTTTACGGAAGTCCATGCGGACAACAACACCTGCTTTTCCCTCATTAATCATCTTCTCAAAAAACATGATCAAGTTAATGAGGCAAGACCTTCCCTACCATGCTGCCAATCTCTAATAAATCCATTTGCTATCCATGTGTATAGACTCTGCCCCTAAGTAACTTTTCCAATAATTTCCTTACCACTGATGAGAGATTCAAGGGCTTGTAATTTCCAGAATTATCCCAGATCCCTTTCTTAAACAATGGGACAATGTTGGCTGTCCTCCAGTTTCTGGGACTCCAACTGTGGCCAAAGAGGATACCATGATGTCTGTCAATGCTCCAGCAATTTGTTCTCTTGCCTCCCTCAATATTTTGGGATAGATCCCATCAGGACCTGGGGACTTATCTACTTAAAGCTTTCTTAGACATACAACGCCCCTTCCTTTTTAGTAGTAATTTGACTTAGTAATTCGACGAGATCATCCTCCACCAATTCCTTCTCTTTGGTGGATACCGACACAAAGTATTTGTTTAGGACCTCACCTACTCCTTCTGCCTCCACACAAAAATTCCCTCCTTTGTCCTTAAGAGGGACAACCCTCTCCCTGGCTACCCTCTTGTATATGTATAAAAAACCTTGAGATTCCCCTTAATCCTGTTTGCCAATGACTTTCATGATCCTTTTAGCCCTTTTAATTCCTTGTTTAAGTTCTTTCCTACTTCTTTACATACTTCAGGGGTTTTGTCAGTTCCCATCCTCCTAGACCGTAACATGCTTCCTTTTCCTTTTTGACTGAGGTCACAACATTCCTGGTCATCTAAGATTCATGTAACTATCCCAGACCTATCCTTCATTCTCACAGGAATATGCTGCTCCTGAACTCTTATCAACTGCCGTTTGAAATACTCCCACATGTCCGATGTGGATTCTCCCTCAAGCAGCTTCTTCCAATTAACACTCTCCAGTTCCTGCCTAATATTGTTCTAGCCTGCCTTCCCCTAATTTAACATCCTCACCAGAGGACTGCTGTTATCCTTATCTATGAGTAACTTAAAGCTCACAATATTATGGTCACGTCACACAAAATGATTCCCCCACTGAAACGCCACTCAATTGGCTAGGCTCATTTTCCAAAACTCGGCCCAGTATAATGCCTCCTATGGTTTGACTGTTTACATATTGTGTCAAGAAACCCTCCTGAATGGTCCTTGCAAAATCTGCTCCAAACAAGCCCCTAGCACAAAGTAAGCCCCAGCCTATATCAGGGAAGTTAAAATCACCCACCACGATAACCCTGCTGTTTTTACATCTTTCTGAAATCTGTCTACCTATTCTCTCCGTTATCTCCCGCTGGCTGTAGTATTCCCCCAGCAGTGTGATTTCACCTTATCTATTCCTGTGTTCTATCTGTACTGTTTTGTTGCCCATGTTCTCTGGTGTATCCTCCCTCAGTACAGCTGTGAGATACTCCTTTACCAGGAAAGCAACTACCGCATCCCTTTTACGTTCCTTCCTATCAGACATGAAACATCTAAATCCTGGGACATTCAGCTGCCAGTCCTGCTCCTCTTTAAGCCAAGCCTCTATAATTGCAACAATGTCATAGTTCCAAGTACGAACCAACACTCTGAGTTCAGCGACATTGACTATTATACTTCTCACATTGAAACACATACATTTCTGACCACATCCCCAGCTCCTTTTCAACACTATGTCCCTTCCTGTTCTTAGTTATGTTGGCCTGGTTTCTGCAACTCCCTCAAATTCATCTACTGCCCTACTCCTCTGGGTCCAATCTTGCTGTTACATTAGTGTAAACCCTCCCCAACCATTCTACCAAGTACCTTCCCAAGGGTATCAGTCCTAATCCTGCACAGGTATAACCCATCCAGTTCATATAGGTCCCACCTCTCCCAGAGCCATTCCCTGTGACCCAAAAATCTGAAACCTGCCCCCTCACACCAGCTTTTCAACCATGTGTTCATTTCATTTATCCTGCTGTTTCTACTCTGAATATTTTGTGGCAATGGTAGATAACTGCCTTTGAGGTCCGAGATTTCAACTTTGTTTCTAGTTCTCTATATTCTGCTTTCAGGATCTCATCTGTCTTACTTTCCTCTGTTGTTAATACCGATGAATGTCACAACCACTGGATGTTCACGCTCCCCCTCCATTCTAAGACATCCAGGACCCGTGCACCAGGAAGACACAACCATCCTGGGCTCTCGTTTGTGGCCACAGAAATGCCTATCTATTTCCCTTATAATTGAATCCCTTCCAATGATATAATTTCTATGTCTATTTATCCCTCTCTCTGCAGCAGAGCCAACCACGGTGCTATGATTGTGGCTGTTGGTGTGGTTGAGAGATCATTCCCCTCTACAGTATCCAAAACAGTACATCTGTTTTTTTTTCTGTGCAATAACCACAGGAGATCCCTGTACTGCCTGCTTAGCACTCCCACTCTGCCTGGTGGCCACCTATTCCCTTCGGGCCTGAGGAGCTTGAGTCTGCAATGTGACCCCCTCTCCACATGTGCCATCCCCAATACTCTCTGCCTCGCAAATACTCCTCAGTGACCCCTGACACCACTCCAATTCCAAAAGTTAGGCTTCCAGGAGCTGCAGCTTGAGACACTTCTTATACCGTGCAGGTCCTGGGCACTGGAAGTGTGCCTGGTTTTCCACATCAAGCATGCGGGGAAGATTATGATTTGGAGCTCTCTTGCCATGTCATACCCATTCAATTTAATTAATCCTTGCAATGTCGTACATTTTTTTAATTTGCTCCTGAACCTCTCTGTTCCAACAACAATTTATCAAAAGTTAAATGCCACTCACCAATAACAATTTCTATTGTCCTTTACCCTCGAGAAATCTTGTGGCTGACCTTCCCAACACAATGTCTGTCCCCTCTCCTGTGAGCCGTGCCCCTCCTATCCATGAGACTGAGAGACTCGGATTTACTCCTGATTCCGGGTAATGGACAGCATACTTTTAATGTTGTATTTCCATTCAGGTGATTTATAAAGCTGCTACACTCAAACTATCAGGGAACCTCTCTGATCCCAAAAATGACGTCTCAAAGCAGAAGCCGCTTTTCACTAAGGTAAAGGTTATCAACATGCCTCGGTCAGAGACTGGGCATGAAACGAGCCGAAAGGTAGTCATCAGTCAAATGGCAACTGCAAAAACTCGAGTGTCCCCAGAGAACTGCTGACACCACAGAATCACTGCTACACCTCAGCTCCAATATCACACCCCAGCTCCCCTACCACATCCCAACTCCCCACCACGCCCCAACACCACTACTACACCTCAGCTCCCCTACCACATCCCAACTCCCCACCACGCCCCAACACCACTACCACACCCCGGCTCCCCTACCACATCCCAACTCCCCACCACGCCCCAACACCACTACCACACCCCGGCTCCCCTACCACATCCCAACTCCCCACCACGCCCCAAAAACACTACCACACCCCGTCTCCCCTACCACATCCCAACTCCCCACCACGCCCCAAAAACACTACCACACCCCGTCTCCCCTACCACATCCCGACTCCCCACCACGCCCCAACATCACTACCACACCCCGTCTCCCCTACCACATCCCAACTCCCCACCACGCCCCAACACTACTACACCCCAGCTCCCCTACCACATCCCAACTCCCCACCACGCCCCAACACCACTACCACACCCCGTCTCCCCTACAACATCCCAACTCCCCACCACGCCCCAACACCACTACCACACCCCGTCTCCCCTACCACATCCCGACTCCCCACCACACCCCAAAAACACTACCACACCCCGTCTCCCCTACCACATCCCAACTCCCCACCACACCCCAACACCACTACCACACCCCGACTCACCTACAACATCCCAACTCCCCACCACGCCCCAACACCACTACCACACCCCGTCTCCCCTACCACATCCCGACTCCCCACCACACCCCAAAAACACTACCACACCCCGTCTCCCCTACCACATCCCAACTCCCCACCACACCCCAACACCACTACCACACCCCGACTCACCTACAACATCCCAACTCCCCACCACGCCCCAACACCACTACCACACCCCGTCTCCCCTACCACATCCCGACTCCCCACCACACCCCAAAAACACTACCACACCCCGACTCACCTACAACATCCCAACTCCCCACCACGCCCCAACACCACTACCACACCCCAGCTCCCCTACCACATCCCAACTCCCCACCACGCCTCAACACCACTACCACACCCCAGCTCACCGACAACATCCCGACTCCCCACCACACCCCAAAAACACTACCACACCCCGTCTCCCCTACCACATCCCAACTCCCCACCACACCCCAACACCACTACCACACCCCGACTCACCTACAACATCCCAACTCCCCACCACGCCCCAACACCACTACCACACCCCGTCTCCCCTACCACATCCCGACTCCCCACCACACCCCAAAAACACTACCACACCCCGACTCACCTACAACATCCCAACTCCCCACCACGCCCCAACACCACTACCACACCCCAGCTCCCCTACCACATCCCAACTCCCCACCACGCCTCAACACCACTACCACACCCCAGCTCACCGACAACATCCCAACTCCCCACCACGCCTCAACACCACTACCATACCCCAGCTCCCCACCACACCCCAATTCCCTTACCACACCCCAACACCCCTACCATACCACAACTCCCGTACCACACCCCAACGCTCCTACCACGTCCCAACTCTCCTAACACCCCCCAACTCCCCACCACACCCCTGCTCCCCACCACACCCCAGCTCCCCTACTACACCCCAAAGCCCCTACTGTGCCCAAACTCCCCACCACACCCCAACTCCCCTACCACATCTCAGCTCACCAACACACCCAGCTCCCCTACCACATCCCAGCTCCCCTACCACATTCCACCTCACCTACCATGCATCCAGCTCCCCTACCACATCCCAGCTTCCCTAACACACATACAGCAATGTCATAATTGGTTCTGAATTGTCTTCTATAATTTATTATATCTTCTGTGCCATTATTGAACTATTGTCAGGGATCATAGCCATTGCAGCATCTGAGGCCGTCCTCTAACGTGACGTCTATCAAATTTGCTGAAACCAGGCTTCTCTCATGCTAGGGGCGCCAGGCAGTGACGAGATGGATCATGCACCTTGCACTTTCAGCTGACAGTCAGTGACAATATTTCAATTTTTATCTTTTGCACAGTGCCTCATGTGTGCCTAATTTTGATTTGGGAAGTCAGCTGAAATCTCAAATGAAAGACACAAATTGCTGGAGTAATTCTGCAGGTGTAGCAGCATTTGTGGAGGAAAAGCAGAGTTAATGTTTTGAGTCCAATGACCCTTCATCACAACTGGTGGCAGCTGGGAAAAAGCGGTATTTATGTTGTTGAGAGGGAGTGGGGCTGGGTGGTCAAGGCATGAGCAGGCAGATGGAGATGGAGCCCCAGAAAGAATGTGAGGCAGACGAAGGGATGGATAATGGTGAGCTGGGGAGAAAGAAAAGCTGACAGCGGGGACAATGAGTAGAATAAAACAGATTAACTGTGTTGAAAGCTGACCATGCAATGACAGGGCCTGAGGTGTGCTGGTGGGTAATGGATGTGAAAGGAGGCATTCAGGCCAAAAATTATTGAACTCAATATCAAGGCCTTAATGCTGCAGGGCTCCCAAATGGAAAATGAGATGCTACTCTTCCAGCTTTTCGGATGGCACAGTGGCTCAGTGGTTAACACTGTTTCCTCCCAGCACTAGGGCCCCAGGTTTGATTGCTCACGTGTCTGTCTGTGTGGAGTTTGAATGTGTTCTGTGTGTCTGTGTGGGTTTCCTCTGGGTGCTCCAGTTTCTTCCCACAGTCTAGAGATGTGCAGGTTAGGTGGATTGGCCATGCTAAATTGCCCATAGTGTTTAGGTTAGGTAGATTTACCATGGTTACAGGGTGGTCTGGGTGTTGTCCCTTTCGGAGGGTTGGTGTGGATTCAACAGGCTGGATGGCCTGCTTCCACATTGTGGGGACTCTATGATTCTTTTGCTGAGCTTCACTGAAGAACTGCAGCAAGCCTGAGCTAGAGGTGTTGGCCAGGGAATGCGATGGTGCATTGAAGTGACAGGCTACTGGAAGATCAGGGTCTTTTTTGCAGACAGAATATTGGTGTTCTGTAAAGCATCACCCAGTGTGCGTTTCATCTCTCCAATATAGAGGAGACAAGATTGCGAGCAGTGAGCACAGCGGTATAGATAGATGAGGTGCGGTTAAATTGCTGCTTCACCTGGAAGGTGTGTCTAGGGCCTAGGATAGCAGGAAGGGAGCAAATAAACAGGCACTTTCTTTTGAAGGTGCTATAAGGGTGTAGAAAAGTGTTGGGAGTGAAGTAAGAGTGGGTGAGGGTGTCTACGTTCAATGTTGAGAAGGGAGTAGAGGGGAAATATGTGTTTGGTGGCAGCATCCTGCTGGGGTTGGTGGAAATAGCAGCTTATGATCCTTTTGATATGGAAAGTGAGGACCAGAAATTGAAAGAATTGGATACTGTCTCCTTGGACTGGTTCATATTTGGGCCATTTTACATTGAATTTGATTTGCCTGAGCCAGACTAATGGGTTTGATAGAATTTGGTTAGATGGGGTTTGGTTTTAGATATATTTTTAATATTAATCTGTTCAGACATGTTAAGACACACATGAGGTAGGACTTGAACCCAGAAGAAAAGACACCACCTCTGTGCCACAGGGCCTCGCAGGGTTGATTTCCACTTGGACTGGACTGGCTATTTGGAATGGATTCGGTCGTGCAAAGAGAAAGTGATTAGACTGCAATTTGATTAGAATTATAATTCTTGGATGGATCTAAACTCATTCCCTACAGCTATATTTATCAGTCACAGTAATCAATTCAGTCTATTGTGTTTCCAACAGGGGATTCTACACAGTATCCTGGCCAATATTTGTCCCTCATCACTAAAAACATAACAGCTGACTTGGCCATTATCATATCCCTGTTCATGGGAGTGTGCTACGCACAAAGTCCCACGGCACCGATTGCATTTTGAAGGAACTTTGTCGACTGGAAAGCACTTTGCACCATTTTAAGTTATTGATAGGTCCAATATAAATGTAAACAATTCTTGTCTTGCTGTATTTGGCTGAAATTCCTAGAAAATTTCTTTACCTATTTGTGCCTACCAGTTAGATCTTTGCACTTGTCTCTTCTTTACCTTTTCCTATTTTTGTTCTGCATAAAACAGCTCCTTAATCACCACATGATTAAATATTAAACCGTAAATAAATAATTGAACATTAGCTTTTTATTCCTCTGAGTATCAGCTCTGCAACTTCATATGTCCTCTTCAAAAGCTTCTATCTGGTTGTTGGTATTTGAGTTTCAATATGAGGCTTTCAATATGAGAAAGAAGGTACTTTAACATGAGTCATAAATGCTTTGAGTGTACAACAATGCAATGTGTTTAGCACAAGGACTTTTTTGAAATGAACCTCAAGGTGTTGAGTGTGCGTCATGATAGATGTTATATGACAATGGCCGACCAGGGTAGACATTTAAACATCTTTGTATTTCAATTCAAACGTCCTTCTTTTGATATAAAAAGTGGAAAAAGAATAACATGTTAACACGTACAGTTTTAGATCCCCATGTTACCAATAATATGCATTGTTGATCTTTTGGCTTAGCAGTTTGTAACTTTCATCAATTTCCAGGTAGTCATTGCACATATAGACCTTAAATCACACTGGCCCTTTGATGGAGCTGTGTGTTGTTGTTGTTAGCTGTTCACATGGTGGATGTTGCTTCACCAGGGATTGTCATTCCTCAGTAAGTTGCTGTTGCTGTAGCATTCATTGTACCTTTATTTCCTCAATCCTGGCATCATCCTTGTTGCTTGGGTCTGACAGTTGATATATGACCTGTTCAGGTGATGAATTCACCCTTTCCTAAGCTGCCACCCGCAATTCAGGAACAGTTTCCAAAGTTTGGCACATATGCTTTCAGTTGCATTGGTATATCTGGTTGTTCATTTCCACTGCCATGCCTAAGCTGACATTTGCTCCACATGGGTCCCAATTTGGCAGTGGGATGGCTTTTGTTCAAAGTGTTGAATGTTGGCATCCTGATTGACTTTCCAATACATAACTCTAGTTAGAATTCTTGTTGAAATGAAGTTTGACTTTTCTCGCTGTTTCCTCTTGATTTTTTTTCACTCACGTTTTTTCCTACTCCTGATGTCAGCAGCTTTTGCTATTAGCAAAGTAGTCTGTGTGCAACATCTCATTAGTTGACATATTAGACTCCTTTCCATGCCTTCAGGAGGTACGTTTCTCCACACGAGCATTGTCTTGCATACATAGAAAATAACATAGAACATAGAAAAGTACAGCACAGTACAGGCCCTTTGGCCCATGATGTTGTGCCATGGAATAATCCTAATCCAAAAATAAAATAACCTAACCTACATTCCCCTCAATTCGCTGTTGTCCATGTGCATGTCCAGCAGTCGCTCAAATGTCACTAATGACTCCACTTCCACGGCTACCACTGGCAAACTATTCCATCCACTCACAACTCTCTGGGTGAAGAGCCTCCCTCTGACGTCTCCCTTATACCTCCCTCCTAACACCTTAAAACTATGACCCCTTGTGGCAGTCAATCCTGCCCTGGGGAGAAGTCTCTGGCTATCGACTCTATCCATGCCTCTCATTACCTTGTACACCTCGATCAGGTCACCACTCTTCCTCCTTCTCTCCAGAGAGAAAAGTCCGAGCTCAGTCAACCTCTCCTCATAAGACAAGCCCTCCAGTCCCAGCAGCATCCTGGTAAACCTCCTTTGCACTGTCTCCAAAGCCTCCACATCTTTCCTATAATAGGGCGACCAGAACTGGACACAATATTCCAAGTGTGGTCTCACCAGGGTTTTGTAGAGGTGCAGCATAACCTCGCGGCTCTTAAACCCGATCCCCCTGTTAATGAAAGCCAACATCTGTGTAGGATTTGCTCAATTTATTTACGATTCCTTTGGCCATTTTCACTGCCGCCTCAGTTTTTCCACTTAACTGGGGAAATTGTGGAGATGATGCATGGCGTTGCATTTCCCAATCTTTAATGAAGCAACTGAATTATTTTCACATGAGCTGAGGGCTAATACACATCCTTGGTTTGGGTTTATGGAATGATTCATTTTCTGATGGAAATTGGGTAAGAATTTTGCAAAACTGGTTGACAAATCCAACAAGTGGTGACACTGCTTGTGTATTTGTTGGCCGCGACATCACTGCTTAGAGTTCTCAGCTGCTTGTGTTCAGCAACACTCCCCAGGTCCCTTCCATTCACTGTGTAAGTATTGTTGAAGGGGTGCCATGACATAGCTCCTTGAAAGTGGCAGCACAGTTAGACAAGGTGATAAAGCTGGCGTTTGGCACACTTGCCTTCTTCAGTCAAAGCATTGAGCACAGGAGTTGGGATGTTGTGTTACAGTCTAAGACAACGGTAAGGCCATGTTGGGCATACTGCGTACAATGCTGTGCTTTCAGCTTCAGGAAGGATGCAATTAAACTAGAAAGGATGCGAAAAAGATTTACGAGGATGTTACCAAGACTGGAGAGTATTTACCACATGTACTAACGTGGTAATCTGTAACCGCTGTACCTAGTGTGGCATCCTCTACATTGGGGAAACCAGGCAGAGGCTTGGGGACCGCTTTGCGGAACACCTATTCTCAGTTAGCAGCAAACAACTGCACCTCCCAGTCGTGCCTACTAACCTCATCCTGCCCCTTTGCTCTGGAGCCTGCAGCCTGCATCGAGGGAAGTGACCCAAGAGACAGTGGTTTAGATTGTTTGAAGTGAAGGCTATTTTTCCAGTCTCCACATGAAGTCTTCTCCTCCACTGGACTATCAGCTGACCCAGAGTGAGTTTGTCCTCATGGTCCACTTCATTGACATCCTCAATATGTGCAGAAGAATTCTCCCCAAACATTACCACACGAACAAACACAGCTAACATCAGAAGAGAATCATAAACGCTAAAGTATGTAAAACAAATGACAAAACTTAACATCTCTGGCACAGGATCAGAGAGGGTTATGTACACAAATCTTCTAAAGGCCAGTTGATAATTCTGTTATAAACAACTAGCAGACACAGTTTGCTTGGCCTGCTGTGTTCATCCAACTCCACACTTTGTCATCTCGGATTCTCCAGCAGCTGCAGTTCCCATTATTTCTGATCACAATTTTAACCTCACTGTGAAGCCTCTTCCAGGGATGCCGAACCTGAAGAAGTTACCCTCCTCCCTCCAGACCAACCTCAGGTGATCTGTCTCCCACTGCTCCCCTACACCTCTTTTCTCCTCTATCTATCTTTGGTCTGCCACCCTAACTTGTCCTTCCCCCCCTTTCCCCCCCTTCCACCTCAAGTCCCACCCCTCGTGTCCTGCGTACTAACCTCATCCCGCCCCCTTGACCTGTCCGTCCTCCCTGGACTGACCTATCTCCTCCCTACCTCCCCACCTGCACTCACCTTTATTGCTCCATCCCCACCTCTTTGACCTGTCTGTCACATCTCCACCTATCTTCTCTTCTATCCATCTTCTATCTGCCTACCCCTCTTTCCTTATTTATTTCAGAGCCCCTTTCCCCTCCCCCTTTTCTGAAGAAGGGTCTAGACCCGAAAAATCAGCTTTCCTGCTCCTGTGATGCTGCGTGGCCTGCTGTGTTCATCCAGCTCCACACCTTGTTATCTCGTGGATTTGGAAGGTGCTGACTGAGTATCTTTGGTGAATTTTTCCAGTGCATCTTGTAGATGGTACACGCCGCTGCTACGGAGCGTAAGGGGTGGAGGGAGCAGATGCTTGTGCATGTAGTGCTCATCAGGTCAGCAGCTTTGTCATGGATGATGTCAAGCTTCTGGCTGCAGCCATTCGGACAAGTGGGGAGTATTCCATCGCACTCCTGACTTGTGCACTGTAGACGGCGGACAGGCTTTGAGGAGTCAGGAAACAGGTTACTCGCCGCAGTATTCCCAGCTTCTGGCCTGCTCTTGTAGCCACTCTATTAATGTGGCGAGTCCAGCTGAACTACTGGTCAATTGTAACCTCCAGGATGTTGATAGTTTCATTGTTTTAACCATACGAGTGTATGCAAAATCATCCAACAATTTTCACTGACAACACCAGTTTACCCTTGATGGATATGTATTTTTCTCTTTTGCACAGTATTTGCGCTGCGCCCTTTGTTTATGATTGTTTTGACCTTTGGGTGTGGTGTATTTGTCAGAACAAAGCAAGACCTGAATGTTCTGCTATGAGTATGTGCTATCTGTTGATAGACAATCACAGCAATTCTGCAGATGTCATTTGATCCCCCTTTTCACTTTTGAATCCCGTATTTCGAATGCAGTCCTGCCTCCAATTAGCTCATCTTTTATTTGCACAAATTCACAGGTTTCTGCAAGATGTCTTAATGATGTTACATATAAATCAAGCTTTTTCATTTTGTTCCCTTGCATCGAATAATTGCATTCATGTGCAATGTTCACTTGGGTGCTCAAAACGCCAGAGTCATAGAATCATACTGCACAGAAACAGACCCTTCGGTCCTACGAGTCCATGCTGACCACAATCCCAGACTAAACCAGTCCCACCTGCCTGCTTTTGGCCCATATCCCTCCAAACATTACTTACTCATGTACTTATCAAAATGTCTCCATTTCCACCAATTCCTCTGGATGTTCATTTCACACACGATCCACTCTTTGCGTAAAATTTTGCCCCGCATGTATTTTAAAATCTTTCTCCATTCACATTGAACATGTGTCTTGAAATTAGTCTTGAAATCCCCCGTACTAGGGAAAAGACACCAGCCATTCACCTTATCTATACCCCTCGTGATTTCATAAACCTCTATAAGATCACCCCTCAAACTCCCATGCTCCAGTGAAAAAGGTCCCAGCCTATCCAGCCTCTCATTATAACTCAAACCTCCCATTCCCAGCAACCTCTTAGTAAATCTCTTCTAAACCTTTTCCAGCTTAGTAATATCAAAGGGCAAAAGACAGAAATTGGAAGGGGTCAGGGGTCAGAAGCTCTCAACAGTCAGCACCACACGAATGTGTGTTTCTTACTGATGCCACTACACTGGCGAGGCCTATAGGATCAGGACTGGATCCTGGGACAACGGGTGAGTCAGGATGGTTTGGGGGAATGTGGGAGGGTGTTTGGGTTTCATTGTTCGGCAGCTAGAGCAGAGGTAGCTATCTGTGCCTGCCCCATCCTTCTCGCCCCCCTTCCTGAATCCGGATCTCCTCAAGAAGCACTGAGCGACTGACGACATGGGAGCACCTCTCTGCACCTCCCTCCTGCCCTCACACCCCAGTGTGTGCCCCTACCCAGAACTCCAGTGCTTACTGAAATGACAGTATAGATCGAGCCATATTGAGGTTGGGAGTTTGAGCCTCACCTTCACCACATGTTTGTTACTTAAGATGGTGGTGCAGCGTTAGCGTTGCTGCGTTTTTCATGTAGTATCTTAGGTTAACGTTGTGGGAATATGGGTTCAAATCTCACCATGGCAGATGATGACATTTGAATTCAATAAAAATAAGCTGAAACTAAATCCATTCTAATGTATTGATTGTCATAAAAACCATTTGGGTCTCTAATATTAAGATGGCAAGTAGCATTGCAGCCTCACTGCGCCAGGGACCCAGGTCTGATTCCAGCCATGGGTGAATGTCTGTGTGGAGTTTGCACGTTCTCCCTGTGTCTACGTAGACTTCCACTGAGTGTTCCAGTTTCCTCCCATAGTCCAAAGACACGCCAGTTAGCTGGTTTGACCACGTTAAACTGCAAACAGTGTTCAGAGATGTGCAGGCAGGATGGATTAGCAATAGGAAATGCATGGTTACAGGGACAGGGTAAGGGGATAGGTCTCGGTGGGATGCTGTTCGGAGGGACAGAGCATGCATGATGGGCCCAATGACATCTTTCCACATCGTAGGAATTCTGTCATCCATCCCTGGAGCCTGAAAGCAATCCAAAAAGACTTTCTTTGCAGCTCCCCATGTGACAACAAGCCTGCCCATTGCCAGTGGTGGAATGAGGCCCTAAATCATCCGCTCACTGGACCCGTTAAGTGGCTCCACTGACGGCAGGTTAGGAAGATTTGGGAAGGCTGTGCAAATGTCTTCTTGCTGTGAGCATGGTTTTGGGCACCTAAATTTAATATAAATTAAAGTTAATTGCCCAGTTGAATCCCTTCTCAGCACCAAATGCACCATCAGTGAGTACATTTAGTTGTGCCCGTATAATTCTGTCTCCATAAATTCTCTGCTGTTTATTTTCAGCATTTTCTATTTTTGCAATGTGAGCTTCTCAGTTTGTACGAGGCACAATAGCCAATGTTGAAATGTTTACTTTTTTACTTAATATAAGTTCCCCTGCCATTTCTAAACCACTTTCAATTTTATGACGCAATGAGAATTGTCTGTGGCCGTACTGTAGCCTGGACGCAGTTATTTGATGTCATATGTACTTCTTTTAGAGCTATTTGAAAAAAAAATCCTTAGTGTCATAAAATATTCATCTTATAACTACTATCAATGTTTTGGAAAGAAAGCTCATGGTCAGGGCTTGAGGGCTTAGCAAGACGGTATAGCTTATGCCAAGATTGTGGTTCAAATTGGAATACTCCCACTTCGTAATACTTTCCCACGGACTGACTGCTTTGTTAATGCTTTCTTTGAAAACACATCCAGATGCTTTTGCGTAAAGGTTCATTTCGCCACAAGCTAGAAAAGCTAAAAGTATTAGTGGTGTTACAACCTTTCATTTAAAATATCAGGGTGCAGCAGTTTATAGCCACTCCCTTTCCTGTAGTTTCTTCATAAAGGAAATAAGGCACAAGGCAGCAGTGACTGACTCACTTTCTGAACCTTCAAACCCTATCCGCCATCGACAGGACACATGTCAGAAGTGTGATGGAATAGCCCCCAATTGCCTGGACGATTGCAGCTCCAACAATATTCAAGAAGCTTCCAAGGCAAAGCAGCCCATTCAATTGGCACCGCATCCACAAATATCCACTCCCTCCATCATTGATGCTTAGTTGCAGCAGATTGTACTATCTTCAAGAAGCACTGCGGAAATCCACCAAAGATCTTTCAATATCACCTTTCCAAATCCATGGCCACTTCCATCTAAGCGACAAGGGCAGCAGATACATGGAAACGCCACTTCCTACAAGTTCCCCTCCAACACACTAGCCACCCCAACTTGGAAATATATATCGATGTTCTTTCACTTTCACTGGGTCAAAATTCTCAAACTCCCTCCTGAACAGCATGTGATTTTCATGACAGCAAAATGGACTGCCAAACATGGAACGTAGAACATAAAACCTTACAGCAATGGAACAGGCCCTTTGGCCCACAATGTTGTGCCAAATGTGATGCCATATGAAATTAATCCCTTCTGCCTGCCCTTGGTTCATTCTCCTCCAATCCTTGCATATTCATGGGCTTATCTAAAAGTCCCTTGTATGCCTTCATCATAGTTGCCTCTGCTATCACCCCTGGCAGCATGTTCCAGACTCCCATGTGTGAAAAAACTTGCCCCCACCCCCATGTCTCTTTTGAACTTTCCCCCCTCACCTTAAATGCATGCCCCCTAGTATTAGACATTACAATTCTGGCAATTCATCTATATGTCTCATCATTTCATAGGCTTTGATCAAGTTCCCTCAGCCTCTGCCACTCCAGAGAAATGAACCTGGGATGTTCTAATGTTTTATACCTCATACCCTCTAATCCTCGCAGCAGCTTGGTAAACCTCGTCTGCACCCTCTCCAAAACCTCCACATCCTTCCTGTAATATGGTGACCAGGATTGAACACAATACTCTAAATGTGGCCGAAACAAAGTCTTAAAAAGCTGCAACATGGCATCTTGACTCTTGCACTCAATTCCCTGACCAATAAAGGCAAGCATGCTGTACGCCTTCTTTATCAGCCTATCTACTTGCGTGACCAAAACAGTTCAAGAAGGCAGCTCACCACCGCCTTCTGAAATCAAAGGGCAACAAACACTGCCCAACCAGAGAAGACCACATCCCCTGAATGAATAAAAAGAAAGTCAATGTGTGAGATTTGGAAGAGACAAGGGAAAATTCTTCACACAATGTTTTGCAAGCCTATGGAAATATACTTCTAAGGTTCATGGTTGAGCAAAAAATGATACGAGCCCTTGAGATTAGATTGAAAATGTTGTCAAAGAATAAAGTGTTGAATAGACATGTGGGCAGGAGTAAATGTTGCTGTGATATGAAATATGTGTACTGCTGCCAATCATTGGCATGGTGGCTCAGTGGTTAGCACTGCTACCTCATGGCACCACAGGCCTGGGTTCGATTCCAGCCTCAGCCGACTGTCTCTGTGGAGTTTGCACCTTCCTCACGTGTCGGTGTGGGTTTTCTCAGGGTGCACCAATTTCCTCCCACAGTTCAAAGATGTGTAGCATTGGTACATAGGCCATGGTAAATTGCCCATAGTGTCCAGGGATGTGTAGGTTAGGTGGGTTAGCTGTGGTAAATGTAGGGTTACAGGGGTGTCAGTCTGGTTGGGATGTTGTTTGGAATGCTGGTGTGGATTTGATGGGCCAAATGGCTTGCTTCAACACCATTGGGATTCTATAATTTATCATCTGTGATTGACAGGATGCCATGTGTAAGTCCTAGGAGTTGTACTCAGTTTGCTGTCAGTACTATACATAGTCTTCTGTGTGGATCCAATCCTGCCTTCCATTATAGAAAAAAATTCTTGTCATTTGATAGGCAAGCTTACATAAAACAGAAATATAGAACAAGAGTGATATGCTGTAGTGAAGGCTAATTGCTAACACAGACTTGATAGTTTCAATAGCTCACTTCTGTATTGTAAAGTTGATACAATTTTCCATTTCTTCAGCCAGCCTTGAGAGACACACAAGAAAAAAAAATTTGCCAAAATTTCTCTTGAACTCAGTAATCACATTGTTTCCTATATAAAGATAGGAGGAACTGCAGATGCTGGAGAATCTGAGATTACAAGGTGTAGGGCTGGATGAGCACAGCAGGCCAAGCTGCATTAGAGGAGCAGAAAAGCTGACATTTTGGGCCTTGACCCTTTTTCTGAAATGGGGGAGGGAAAGGGGGTTCTGAAATAAATAGGGAGAGAGGGGGAGGTGGATAGTAGATGGTTAGAGGAGAAAATAGGTGGAAAGGAGACAGACAGGTCAAAGAGGCAGGGATGGAGCCAGTAGAGGTGCGTATAGTTGGGGAGGTAGGGAGGAGATAGGTCAGTCCAGGGAAGATGGACAGGTCAAGGGGGCGGGATGAGGTTAGTAGGTAGGAGATGGGGGTGGGGCTTGAGGTGGGAGGAGGGGATAGGTGAGAGGAAGTACAGGTTAGGGAGGCGGGGACAAGCTGGGCTGCTTTTGGGATGCGGTGGGGGAGGGGAGATTTTGAAGCTTGTGAGGTTCACATTGATACCATTGGGCTGCAGGGTTCCCAAGCAGAAAATCAGTCGCGGTTCCGGCAACCTTACTGTGGTATCGCTGTGGCACTGCAGGAGGCCCAGGATGGACATGTTGTCTGCTGAATGGGAGTGGGAGTTGAAGTGGTTCGCGACTGGGAGGCGCAGTTGTTTAGTGCGAACTGAGCGTAGGTGCTCCACAAAGCAGTCCCCAAGCCTCCTCTTGGTTTCCCCGATGTAGAGGAGCCCACAACGGGAACAGCGGATGCAGTATACCACATTAGCAGATGTGCAGGTGAACATCTGCTTGATGTGGAAAGTTTCCTTGGGGTCTGGGATGAGGGTGAGGGGGGAGGTGTAGGGGCAGGTGTAGCACTTCCAGCGGTTGCAGGGAAAAGTACCGGGTGTGGTGGGGAGTGTGGAGCGGACCAGGGAGTCCCGGCGAGAATAGTTCCTTCGGAAAGCAGATAAGGGTGGTGAGGGAAAAATGTCTTAGGTGCTGGGGTTGGATTGTAGATGGCGGAAGTGTCGGAGGATGATGCGTTGGATCCGGAGGTTGGTAGGGTGGTATGTGAGGATGAGGAGGATTCTGTTTTGGTTGTTATTGCAGGGAGGGAGTGTAAGGGATGAGTTGCGGGAAATGTGGGAGACACGGTCGACGGCGTTCTCGACCACTGTGGAGGGGATGTTGCCGTCCTTGAAAAACGAGGATATCTCAGATGTGCGGGAGTGGAATGCCTCATCCTGGGAGCAGATACGGTGGAGGCAGAGGAGTTAGGAATGGGGACGGCATTTTTGGTGGGTGGGAGGAGGTGTATTCTAGGTAGCTGCGGAAGTCAGTGGGCTTGAAATGGATATTGGTTTCTAGGTAGTTGCCAGAGATGGAGACAGAGAGGTCCAGGAAGGAGAGAGAGGTGTCAGAAATGTTCCAGGTAAACTTAAGGTTGCTGTGGAGTGTGTAGGTAAAGTGGATGAACTGTTCAAGCTCCTCGTGGGAGCACAAGGCGGCGCCGATACAGTCATCAACATAACGGAGGAAGAGGTGGGGTTTAGGGCCTGTGTAGGTGCGGAAGAGGGATTGCTCCATGTACCCTGTGAAGAGGGAGGCATGGCTTGGGCCCATGCAGGTACCCATGGCCACCCCCTTTGTCTGTAGGAAGTGGGAGGGATTGAAAGAGAAGTTGTTGAGGGGGAGGAAAAGTTTGGCGAAGAGGATGAGTGTGCCAGTGGAGGGAGACTGATTGGGCGTTTGGGACAGGAAGAAGTGAAGGGCATTTAGGTCATCTGTATGTGGAATGTATTGTTTGTGAAACTAAGGCTCCTACGTCTGTCAGTTTTTTATAACAGAATTATCAACTGGCCATTTGAAGACTTGTGTACGTAACCCTCTCTGATCCTGTACCAGAGATGTCAAGTTTTGTCATTTGTTTCACATACTTTAGCATTTATGATGCTCTTCTTCTGATGTTGGCTGTGTTTATTCATGCGGTAATGTTTGGGGAGAACCCTTCTGCACATGTTGAGGATGTCAATGAAGTGGACCATGAGGACAAACTCACTCTGGGTCAGCTGACAGCCCAGTGGAGGAGAAGCCTTTATGTGGGGACTGGAAAAATAGCCTTCACTTCAAACAATCTAAACCACTGTCTCTTGGGTCACTTCCCTCGATGCAGGCCTCAGGCTCCAGAGATGTTATTGGAGCCCAGTTAACATATTGACAGATGGACCCTGCAGCCTAAGATCCCAAGGTGGATGGTGGCCATTTATAACTGACCGCAGGCACAACTAAAATCACGCCGCTTGGCTTAAAATCAACACTTTACAAACCGGTGGCTCCATTGGCAGAGACAAGAAAGCAGCTTTACTTCCCACTTTATCAGCCAGAGTATCAAGGGATGACCCTGGCTAGTTATGTACCAAGGTGCTACATAATATGGCTGACCTTCTCTAAAAGTCTCAACATGGAGCTAGCCAATGGGTGATAGCCCATCTTCCTGTGTTAAATATCACGTCCTAATATTTCAGATTAATGGCCTTTTTATTGATTTTTGGGCAGTTTATAGCAATTAAACGTTTTGTCTCTAATCAATTCTAGCATCAAAACGATAGTTAATATTATTTCTACGGAAAATAAATTCTAAAACCTCTTAAAATAAAACCAAAGAAAAGGTCCATTTTTGGTGATGGATATGTTGGAGACAAGAGGGACGAGTTTCATTCGGGATGAGCACCAGGATTGTGGGATCAGAAATGGGCAGTAGGCTGGCCAACTTCGCGGCGTGTGCGGGGAGGTTTTAATCCCCGGAAAGAATTATACCTCCAAGCCAATGGCGGATGGAACGGTGTCACCATTGGTGGGCAGGGGTCAAAATGGGAGAGCAGGGGGCTGTTTTGTAAAAAGCTCTTTTACAGCATGTGGACAACACTGGTAAACCCGGAATCTGTTGCCCAGGCCTCGTTGACCTTGTGCTGAGCATTCTGCTTGGCCATTTGAGAAGGCAGTTAAGTTCAATGGCGTTATTACTGGCCTGGAGTCACATGTAGGTCGGACTTCCTTTTCTGAAGGACATTAGTGAACAGGTTGGGTATTTATAACGACCAATGACTATTCATGGTCACCGTTACAGAGACTGGCCATTTGCTCTAGACTTATTGGTTCCAGCAGCAGCTGTAGTCTTTGGAAGGCTACTCACTGCGCCACCACACGGAAATAGTCTGTGGGATAGTGAGTACGGATTGATAGATGAAGCGGCAGATCCGTGATGACAGTGGGGGAAGCCCAGTGCAAGGGAGTCCATAGGCTCTGTTGTGGGGTCAGAAGAAGCTGTAACTCATAAGGAGTGACAAAGACTGTAGGTGACTGCTGTCCAGGTCAGCCATGGCTCAATCAGCTGCACTCTCAGGGTTTGAAGTTCCATCTTTGGATTTCTGCTGAAATATTTAGGTTGACCTTGGACATGGTGGCTCGGGGTCAGCACTGTTGCCAGGGACCCAGGGTCAACTCTAGCCTCGGGCAACTGCCTGTATGGTGCTGACCACTGAAGTGCACCAGTGTCCTCCAACTGTCCAAAGGTGTGCAGGTTAGGTGGATTGGCATGGGAAATGCAGAGTTACAGGGATAGGATTGGAGGGGGGGGGTGGTCTTCAGAGGGGCAGTGTGGATTTGATGGGGCTGAATGGCCTGATTCCATGCAAGTACGGAGTGCGATGCAATTTTCCCCAGTTTCCTGGGTGGATGCCACTGCAATAGCACTAAAGAAGCTTGACATCATCCCGGGCAAAGCAGCCCCCTTATTGGGCATCACATTCAACAAATATCCACTCCCTCCACCACCGAAGCTCTGCAGCAGCAGTGCATACCATCGACATGTTGCACTGCAGAAATTTACCAAAGACCCTTAGACAGCACCTTCTAGACCTATGACCACTTCCATCTAGAAGGACAAGGGCAGCAGATACATGGGAACACCACCACCTCCAAGCACTCTTGCAAGCCACTCACATTCCTGGCTTTGAAATATACCGCCCTTCTTTTAGCGTTTCTGGGTCAAAATCCTGGAATTCCCTCTCTAGCAGCATTGTGGGTCAACTTAAAGAACATGGACTGCAGCAGTTCAAAAGGCAGCTCACCACCACCTCCTCAAGGGCAACTAGGGACAGGCAAGAAATACTGGCCCAGCCAGTGATGTGCAAATCCCACAAATGAATTTTAAGAATCCACTGTAATAATCAAAAAGCTTGACCTAACCTGTGCTGGGGAAAGTTGCCTCATTCATACAACTCTTTCTTTTTGTTTAAGATCCAAGGAATACACGGAAACCAGAACAGAGGAAGATATTGGCCTGAAACTTTCATAATTAGAAACAGATAGCTGTCAACAAGTCACAACTATTCAATAAGATTAAAATCTGTTCCCATGTAAATCTCATTAGCTGGAAACCATGCATCATTCCACTGGCTCACTAACACTTCCTTTTAACTGGTAAACGCATGGGCCCGTATGCGATTTGCAGCCCATGCATTTACCAACATTGAAAACATCATTTCTCTCCTTTAACCAGTAAAGCAGGTAATAGCCAAGCATTCCTCACCACCCCCAATGTTTATTGCAAAATATAAACAACAGTACTCACTGAAAATGAAGAATATGTAACTTTCTTTCAATTCCCTGGTGATATTTCTCTTGAATTACTTGCATCATTGAGCCAGAAGATTAACTTTTAATTCCTGTAGACTGCGGGATAATCCTGGAATATAGCTGACTCTGTGTCAGCGGCTTACTTGAATTTCTTGCAGTTTGCAATTTATGATTCAGTCTCCTCCACACTGGGGAGTGTGAACACAGACTACAGCGTGCTCCTAAGATGCTGCTTGGCCTGCTGTGTTCGTCCAGCTGCACACTTTGCTATCTCGGATTCTCCAGCATCGGCAGTTCCCAAGACCTCTGTATTACAGATGATAACAAAGTGCGAAGCTGGATGAACACAGCAGGCCAAACAGCATCTCAGGACCACAAAAGCTGACATTTTGGGCCTAGACCCTTCATCAGAATTACAGAAGACCTGTGTTTAGTCTGCTAACATAACCCTGATCTTCCAGGTATTTCAAATCTCCACTTTGCTCCCGCCCTGAGCTCTCGATCAGCTTGGGGTGACGTGGTGACTCAGTGGTTAGCACTGCTACCTCTTGGTACCAGGTAGTCAGGTTCAATTCCACCCTCAGGCGACTGTCTGTGTGGAGTTTGCATACTGTCTGTGTGGGTTTCCTCCCATAGTCCAGAGGTGTGCAGGTTAGGCAGGTTGACTATGCTAAATTGCCCATACAGCCCAGAGGTGTGCAGGCTGGATGGATTAGCCGTGGAAAACGCAGCGTTAAAGGGACGGCCTGGGTCTAGGTGGGCTGCTCTTTGAAGCGTCAGTGTGGACTTGATGGGCTAAATAGCCTGCTTCCACACTGTAAGGATCTTATGATTCTAATTCTGCTGTCATGCGACTTATCACAAGCTCTCAAACCTGCTTCACCTAAAACTATCGGATGTAGGAACAGCAGCAGGCCATTTGACCAATGAATTCTGTTTTCTTTTCAACGAGATAGTGGCTGATCTGATACTCCTTCAGTCCACTTTCCTACCTTTTCCCCATTATCCTTCATTCCCTTCCTGATTAAAAATCTTTCTATCTCAGCCTTAAAAATACTCAATGACCCAGACTCTTGACAAGCCTCTGCAATAAAAGATTCCACAGATTCACTACCCTCTGAGAAAGAAAAAAAGTCTCTTCATTTCCTCCTTCATAATTGGGTGACCCCTTTCCTTGAGATTATGCCCTGTAGACCTAGGTTCTCCCACAAAAGGAAATAATTTATCCACGTCTGCCCTGTCTAGATCCCACGAATGTTTCAATAAAGTCTCCTATCATTTCTCGAAACTACAATGACTACAGGCCTAACATACCCAACCTCTCCTCATCAGAAAATCACTCCATAACCAGAAACAACACAGTGAATCTTTTCTGGGCTGCTTCCAACACCAAAATATCTTTCTTTCGATCAAGGGACCAAAGCTTTTCTCAGTATTCCAGCTATGGTCTCACTCGTGCATTGTAGAGTTTTTATATTTAATACCCTTTAAAACAAAGGGCAACATCAATTTACCTTCCCTATTACCCACTGTTCTGGAATTATAGCTTTTTGAGATATATGCACGAGAATGCCAAAATCCCTCTGTGTTGCACTTTTCTGCAGTCCATCCCTATGCAAACAATATGCAGCTCTTCCATTCTTTCTGCCGATACGCATAGCCCAACATTTTCTCACATTATATTCCCTCTGCCAAGTGATTTTTTCCCCATGCATTGCACCTGTCTATATCCTTCTGTAGACACTCTTATGTCATCCTTGTCATTTGCCTTGCTACCTACTTTTGTGTCATTTACAATTTGGGTATCATACATCTGAGTCTTCAATAAATCTGGTAAATAAGTATGGCCCCGGAACTGATCTCCATGGCACAACACAATTTGCAGGTTGCCATCCTGAAAATGTGTACTCCCTCCCCTGACTTTTAGTGCCACTTAGCCACTTTTTCAATATGACTGTGCATCAAGTACCAGTTCAGAACTAGACAGGCAAAGAGGCATGGACGTTTTCTCCAGTGTTTATTACAATTTTAGCCTTATGATCAGGCCAAGGAAAACCAAGTACATGTACCAGGCTGCTCCAAGGAAGCCCTCTCTCAGTCTAAACCACTCAATCTCTCTTCACAAGACAAAACCTAATCTGTGGAATCATTGCAGTGAACCTTCTCTGCACTGCCTCCAAAACCACCTGATCCATATCTGTAACACTGTCATAATTGCCTGCACAAAAACTAAGTTGCTGGAAAAGCTCAGCAGATCTGGCAGCATCTGTGAAGGAGAAAATAGAGTTAATGTTTCGGGTCCAGTGGCCCTTCCTCAGAACTGAGCTCTAAATAAGGGTCACTGGACCCAAAATGTTAACTCTGTTTTCTCCTTCACAGATACTGCCAGGCCTGCTGAGCTTTTCTAGCAACCTTATTTTTGTTCTTGGTTAACAATTTCTGCAGTTCTTTCGATTTTTATTTCATAATTAACCAAGCCTATGTTGTTGATGTAGGGAAGAGGACCAAGTGAAACATATGGTAAAATGGTAATGTCAGTGCAAGGAGTAGGCCTAATGATAGGAGAGAATAGATATAGATGAAGATCTTAATGGTAGGTGTTAAAAAGCCTCTCCATAGAATCCCTACAGTGTGGAAACAGGCCTTTTGGCCCAACAAGTCCGCACCAACTCTCTGAGCATCCCACCATGACCCACCTAATCTACACATCCCTGAACACAACTGCCAATTTAGCACGGCCAATCCACCTAACCTGTACATCTTTGGACTGTGGGAGGAAACTGGAGTGCCCAGAGAAAACTCATGCAGACACAGGGAGAATGTGCAAACTCCGCACAGACAGTCCCCCAAAGGTGGAATCAAACCCGGGTTCCTCTCGCTGTGAGACAGCACTGCTAACCACTGAGCCACCGTGCTGCCCTCAAAGAATACCTCCAGTTCAGGCATCAACTTTAAGCTATTAACACCTACCAATCGTTATAACCCTTTAGTCCTCAACATGGATTTTTCTTACAGAAGATAGTGAGCTTTTAATGTCCTCGAAAAGAATAACCATCTCTACCGACTTCAATTTCTAGTGCCCTCCTCCATCTGTCAAAACTATTTTGCTCAAACTTTTCAAGTTTAAAGTAAATTGCACAAGGTGTTTGGACAAATTCTAGAGCTTTTGCATATGCCCCTTAGACACTAACTTACATGCAGTTAATACAGTTTCTATTTTAATAAAATTATAATCTCAAGAAACCTCCTCTGATAATGAAGCATAAACTTTCTGCACTTTTTTGTCAATTTACTTTGCATGTATAGCATATCCGGTCTTTTTCTGCCCTCTTCATTTGACATACTAGTTTTCTAAATCAAGATTAGCTGCGTATCTTTTTTCTCAAATTTTAGTAGGGCCTCTACAAATATAAACATTTCCTTACTAGACTTTTGATTTTGATTTTGTTTTTTTAGATTTTGACTCAGATTGTCCCATCAGGGTCACCTGATACCATTTGTTTCAACTGCCTCATTTTTAGCCAATGTTCGGGTTCTCTTTATCTCGCTCTCTTTCTTCCATCCCTTTACTTTTAGAGCCCTGATTATTGGTTTCTCATTTTTTTTCTCTCTTTTTTTCCTTGTGTGCTGGAATTCCATCTCCAGATTTTTCATCTCTCCTTTTTCATGCTTAAGCTATTTTAATTATCACAGTAATTCTTTTTTTCCGAATGTGTCACCACCTCGTCTGGAGTCTCTGGATTAGCAGTTTAATAATAATATCACGAGGTCGCTGCCTCCTCTCTGGTCCCAGACTCTCTCATGAGGGGAAACATCATCTTAGCATTTACCCTGTCAAGCCCCTTAAGTATCCTTTGCTGTAACTTCAGGAACCTCAGAACAAGCCAGGGCCTCCCAGCAGGCTAACTCCAAACTATGCCTCAGTAAAAATACTTTCACACTTGTGAAGAGTCACAGAAACTGCCTTTATTACCAAACAGCGTTCCTTCTGGAGACTAACTTGTGGATAATTCATCTGAAACTTGTTTGTCTCCGCACACTCCGCACAGACAGTCCCCCAAAGGTGGAATCAAACCCGGGTTCCTCTCGCTGTGAGACAGCACTGCTAACCACTGAGCCACCGTGCTGCCCTCAAAGAATACCTCCAGTTCAGGCATCAACCAGGGCTTTGCATTCACTAAATTAAAGCAAAATCTAATCCAAAACCAGAAGAACCCCTGATAATGAAATGTGAGGCTGGATGAACACAGCAGGCCCAGCAGCATCTCAGGAGCACAAAAGCTGACGTTTCGGGCCTAGACCCTTCATCAGAGAGGGGGATGGAGAGAGGGTTCTGGAATAAATAGGGAGAGAGTGGGAGGCAGACTGAAGATGGAGAGAAAAGAAGATAGGTGGAGAGGAGAGTATAGGTGGGGAGGTAGGGAGGGGATAGGTCAATCCAGGGAAGACGGACAGGTCAAGGAGGTGGGATGAGGTTGGTAGGTAGGAGATGGAGGTGCGGCTTGGGGTGGGAGGAAGGGATGGGTGAGAAGAAGAACCGGTTAGGGAGGCAGAGACAGGTTGGACTGGTTTTGGGATGCAGTGGGTGGAGGGGAAGAGCTGGGCTGGTTGTGTGGTGCAGTGGGGGGAGGGGACGAACTGGGCTAGTTTTGGGATGCGGTGGGGGAAGGGGAGATTTTGAAGCTGGTGAAGTCACC